>NC_000070.6:52091163-52391163 GCF_000001635.26 Mus musculus
TGCGTTATAAACCCCAGGTTTTTCATAACCATATTTGCTACCTCATAGCTATAATTAAAACACAGCAAGTACAATCTATGTTTTATGTATTTAATAAAAAAGACTAGCATAACATTGCACACCTTTATGCCAGCCTTGGGAAATTTAAGCATGAAAACTACAAATTTGAGACCAAATGGATTATGAAGTGAGATCAAGACCTTAAGATCCAGTCTCCAAAGGTAAGGAACAACAAATAAATATAAATGTTCTATGTAGGAACAAGCAGAGTGAACAGGACAAGGCTATCATTGATGCTTTGTACTCTTCAAGACAACCAACATATCACAAATACAACCCCTTCACTAATTTCAGCCCAAACAACTGAAATAAATTAAAGAATTTATGAGGAATATGAATCCCAGAAGTTATTTGTATACAAGTGTAACCTCCTCTTGGCAGTAAATTGTAACCTCCATTCTTTTAGTAAGGTCATACCAATAGAGTCAGTTTGGTATGCCATTATCAGTGTACACACTTGAAACATTGAAAAGACTTGATCTCTATCAAGTCAGTACTTGTAGCTCACATTAGTAAATGCATATTTTCACTGTCTTCAATGTGGTTCTTATTATTAAAACTTAGTGTTTTATAACTTCCCAAAATTAAGCATAGATTACTAGAAAGAGGTTGCTATTTTCTAATAGACAAATGTAGTTTTCTTACATTAAAAGTACATTCCAAATAAAAGCAATTTCTGTTAGTGTGATATGATCAGCCCCTACTACAAGCTCCATGCTTATCTTTTTAACAATTAGTTTGTTTGAATCAGAATCACTCATTCATTTTCAGCAACAGACAAGTGTATCTGGATAGCAGTCACTGAACAAATGAAGCAATAACTCTTTCTATCCTGTTATAATAGCACTCAAATCCACCAATCAATTATCCAGAAAAAAATATGTCTATTCAGAGAAAATTCTGGGTGGTTTGATATTTTACTTTTTATGTTTTTTTTTTTTTTTTTTTTTTGCTAGAGAAAAAAGTGACTTAGTTTTAAGCTGACAGTGTCCTTACATTAAATTTTGTGTTTATGCAATTGCATTGCCATCCATGCTGAAGGAATTGCCCAGAGCTTAGAATTTCTAAACAATAACCACTGTAGATTATGAGATAAGAGAAAGTATCCCACTGTGATAATAAAAAACAACAGGAGGGTAAATCTTAGAAAACTGAAGAAAGTGAAAAATAAAATACTAGAAGAGATAAAGGTAATTAAATTTAAGAAGTGACATATTTCTTTATGATATTAAAATTAATCTTCTGATGAAATGTCTCAAAAGTATCTATTAGTATAGATGGAGGCACCATAAACACTTGCACTGCAAACAGAAAATATAAGCTTAAATTTGTACTCAGTTCCTACATTTGTGACTTTAGGAAACTTTGTTAAATGTTTTAACTCTCATATTTTGTTCTGCTTTAACTGTTTTGCTTTCTTTTTATTTCATTTTTTATTGGTTATTTTCTTTATTTACATTTTAAATGTTATCCCCTTTCCTGGTTTTCCCCTGGAAACTTCCTACCCCATCTC
This sequence comes from Mus musculus, assembly GCF_000001635.26. NCBI lineage: Eukaryota > Metazoa > Chordata > Mammalia > Rodentia > Muridae > Mus > Mus musculus. The sequence goes on from NC_000070.6 coordinate 52,092,737, forward strand.
CTCTCTCCCTGCTTCTCTGAGGGTGTTCCAACACACACACACACTCCCACCTCCCCATCCTCTAATTCCCCTATATTGGGATATCAAGCCTTCACAGGACTAAGAGCCTCTTCTCACACTGATACCCGACAAGGCCATCCTGTGCTACATAAATAGCTGGAGCCATGGGGCACTCCATGTGTACTCCTTGGTTTCTCTCAGGAGAAAGCTGTCAGGCTCCTGTCAGCAAGCACTTGTTGGCATCCACAATAGTGTCTGAGTTTGAATATGGGCTGGATCTCCAGGTGGGTCAGTCTCTGAATGGCCTTTCCTTCAGTCTCTGTTCCACTCTTTGTCTCCATAATTCCTCCCATGGGCATTTTGTTCCCCCTTCTAAGAAGGACTGAAACATCCACACCTTGGTCTTCCTTCATCTTGATCTTCATGTGGTCTGTGAAGTGTATCTTGGGTATTCCGAGCTTCTGGGCTAATATCCACTTATTAGTAAGTGCATACCATGCATGTTCTTTTGTGATTACCCACTCAGGATGATTTTTCTAGTTCAATCCATTTGCCTAAAAATTTCATAAATTCATTGTTTTTGATAGCTGAGTAGTAATCCATTGTGTAATTGTACCACGTTTTCTGTATCCATTCCTCTGTTGAAGGACATCTGAGTTCTTTACAGATTCTGATTATTATAAATAAGGCTGCTATGATCATAATGGAGGATGTGTCCTTGTTATATGTCGGAGAATTTTTTGGGTATATGCCCAGGAGTGGTATAACTGGGTCCTCAGGTAATGCTTTGTCACATTTTCTGAGGAACCACCAAACTGATTTCCAGAGTCGATGCACCAGCTTGCAATGCCACCAACACTGGAAGAGTGTTTCTCTTTCTCCACATCCTCAGCAGCAGCTGCTGTTACCTGAGTTTTTGATCTTAGCCATTCTGACTGGTGTGAGGTAGAATCTCAGTATTGTTTTGATTTGTATTTCCCTGATGACTGAGTATGCTGATCATTTCTTTAGGTGCTTCTCAGCCATTCGGTATTCCTCAGTTGAAAATTCTTTGTTTAGCTCTGTAGCCCATTTTTAATAAGAGTTATTTGATTCTCTGGAGTCTAAATTCTGGAGTTCTTTGTTTATATGGGATATTAGCCCTCTATCAGATGTAGGGTTGGTAAAGATCTTTTCCAAAATCTCTTGGTCACCATTTTAACAGTGTCCTTTGCCTTATAGAAGCTTTGCAATTTTATGAGGTCCTATTGGTCAATTCTTTATCTTAGAGCATAAGCCATTAGTGTTCTCTTCAGGAACTTTTCCCCCTATGTCCATGTATTCGAGGGTCTTCCCCACTTTATATTCTATTAGTTTCAGCATATCTGGTTTCAAGTGGAGGTCCTTGATCTACTTGATTTGAGCTTTGTACAAGGAGATAAGAAGACACATGATTTTAGACAAATAAGTATTTGTATATATATATAAAAAAAAAAAGAATTGAAGACACAGAAATGAAACCACACACCTATGATCACTTGATCTTTGACAAAGGAACTAAAACCATCCAGTGGGGGAAAAAGACAGCATTTTCAACAAATGGTGCTGGTTTAACTGAAGTTCAGCTTGTAGAAGAATGCAAATTGATCCATTTTTATCTCCTTGTACAAAGCTCATGTCCAAGTGAATCTAGGACCTCCACATGAAACCAGATATGCTTAAACTAATAGAAGAGAAAGTGGGAAAGAGCCTCAAATATGTCATGGGCACAGGGGAAAAGTTCCTGAACAAAACACCAATAGCTTATCCTCTAAGATAAACAATCGATAAATGGGACTTCATAAAATTGCAAAGCTTCTGTTTTGCTTTCAAGTTTAGTTTGTTTGTTTGTTTGTTTGTTTTCATTTTATTATGGACAAAATAATAGGGCCTAAAACATGGTTCTTACTAAAATTGTATATTAAATAGTCTGTAAAAGTGATGAATCGAACTTTGGTCATAAATTTTGTGCTCAATAAATTTTAATTATTATCATACCATTGGTAATTTTCCCACTATAATTTGATATGTTAAAAAGGAAAATGACAGTCTCAGCCAGACAAAGATGTCACAAGAAAACTACAGACCAACATCTGTTATGGAAATGGATAAAAATGTCTTCAAAATTATTGGCAAACCAAATCCATCAACACAAAATTATGTACTATGGCCAAGTGGGACTTATCATAGGGATGTAGTGTTGGCTTAATATCAAAATCAAGTGGCTTAATATGCAACGCATGCACTTGCAGACTGCTTAAAATAAAATCCCACTGTTTTAACTAGTATTTATAATCCCATATAAAAATAGTGGAAGATCAATTCTCTCCCACTTTACAAATGTATATTACATAAATTTATTTTATATATCCCATCTATATATAAAATGGAACTCTAAATTTTATATAAACAAAAATAGTAAGGCTTTAACAAATCCAATGTCTTTTTATCACATAAGCAATCATGGAACTAAGAACAAACAGAATCTTCCTAAACTTGATAAAGTACACTTATGAATAATCTTCAGCTACCATCATCCTTAACAATAAAGATCTGTATACCTTCTCCCTAAGGCTAAGGGTAAAATATGAATGTCGATATCATTATTTCTGTTATTTTTGCCATAGATCGATGAGATAGATGACATTAGTTCAGAAGTTTCTTAAGAAATAAATATGCATATCCAAAAAGTATATAAAATCATATCTGTCATCATAAACATTAGTACAGTAAAATATAAAGAAATACCAAGTCATACCTGCAAAGATGCGTAGAGTACAAGTATCTGCAAGTACGTGAAGAAACCAGTTCTGTCCACAAACTTAGAGAACAAGATAAAAGTTTATAAAGTAATGCATCAACTTTGAAAAAGATCTAGCTTATTCTCAAATGATTGACCATATAGCTACCAAATAAGAGCAAACTTCTAGGTACAAAACAAAAAGAAGTGGCTACATATATCTACACGGAAACTTATAAACTGAAATGTATAGCAATATTATGCCTAAGAGCCAAAAGACAGAAAAAACCTCAAGGCCCATAAATAGATGGGGATACAGCATGTAATAATGGAAAGGCCATCCAGAGACTCATCTGGAGGTCCATCCCATATATAGTCACCAAACCCAGATACTATTGTAGATGCCAACAAGTGCTTGCTGACAGGAGCCAGATATAGCTATCTCCTGAGAGGTTCTGCCAGTGCCTGAAAAATACAGAGGGAGATGCTCTCTGCCAACCATTGGACTGAGCACAAGGTCCCTAGTGGAGGAGCTAGAGAAAGGACTGAAGGACCTGAAGGAGCTTGCAGACCCATAGAAAGAACAACAATATGAACCAACCAGTACCCCCAGAGCTCCCAGGGACTAAACACCAACCAAGGAGTACACATGGAGGGGCCCATCACTCCAGCTGCATATGTAGCAGAGGATGGCCTTGTCAGTCGTTAATGAGAAGAGAGGCTCTTGGTCCTGTGAAGGTTCTATGCCAGTGTAGGGGAATGCCAGGACAGGAAAGCAGGAGAGGGTAGGTTGGTGAGCAGGGGAGAGGAAATGGGATGAGGGTTTTCAGAGGTGAAACCTGGAAAGGAAATAACATTTGAAATGTAAATAAAGAAAATATCTAATTTTTTTAAAAAGATGTTTAAAAATATCACTAAGAAATATGACACAGTGTATCTTATCCTGGAAATAAATATCCTTCGTGGCAGAATTGGAATCAGAACGTTCCCACAGACTGTAAACAGTTCAAAGCTTTTGGCCTCACAATATAGATGATTTTGAACCCAAATTGCTTTCTGAGGTTACAGGCCAAGAAATAATGATCCAGAAATGAAGCCCCTGGGCTGTCATTCCCCTATCAGCCAACACCGAAAGCATACCTTTATATCATAATCATTAACTGACCTTCGAGGGACTTTTTTTCCTCACATTAGATGGGTAATAACAATATCTCCAAATATCTCAAGAATGTCACTGGAGTTAGTTTCCGCTAGCTAGAGCAGCTGTGATTTTGTAGATGAGTATATAGGAAACGTGAATCCTCTAAATTGGATGCAAGAAAAACAAAAATCTACATTCACCCTGCCCATGATTCTTGCAAAAATTAAAAAGAGAGACAAGGCACTAACTTGCTGAATATGTAGACTCAACAAACTTCTAGTGTGTTTTAACAACTTCAGGAGGTGGTTGATGAGCACCCGGGTAGCAGGTAAGAATTCACTGGGAGCCATGAGTAGGAAGGCTGTAGGTGTGACTGAAGGGGGTGGAGTCTTGTCTCTGAAAAGAACTCATGGTTTTGATGAGATGGCACGAGGGAAAATTTTCATTTTGTAAATAGCTCAGCAAAAGATGTAGAGTTATACATTTAAAGTATTAATTTTAGGGGAGGGAACGATTGTTACAGGGCATCTTTATGTCTCAACTCTGGAATATTTTGATAGCTAATATCCTGCCGCCTACCATTGTTCTACTCTCTTTATGATATTTCCTGAGAGCTAGTAGAACTGGTGGGACTTGCTCACTCTCTGTACTGGCTAGTTTTGTGTCAACTTGACACAGCTGGGATTATCACAGAGAAAGGAACTTCAGTTGGGAAAGTACCTCCATGAGCTGTGCGGTATTTTCTCAATTAGTGATCAAGGGGGAAAGTCTCCTTGTGGGTGGGACCATCCCTGGGCTTGCAGGTTTGGGTTCTATAAGAGAGCAGGATGAGCAAGCCAGGGGAAGCAAGCCAGGAAAGAACATCCCTCCATGGCCTCTGCATCAGCTCCTGCTTCCTGACCTGCCTGAGTTCCAGTCCTGACTTCCTTTGGTGATGAACAGCAATGTGCATAGTAAGCTGAATAAACCCTTTCCTCCCCAAGTGCTTTTTGGTCATGATGTTTGTGCAGGAATAGAAACACTGACTAAGACACTCTCCATCAATTTTTTCTTCTTTGCATCTTTTGAACTGTGTTCAGAAGAAGTACCTTTGGTTCAGTGACCCAGTTCACTAACCTAATTTTTGTTATTTACCATCAATTAGGCACGCTATTTATTTAGGTCTATCTTTGTACAAATAATTACAATGTCAAAAGACAGTTAAACACTTAACTTTTACTCAGAAACATTTTTTATCTTGTCCACACATTTGCTCTCCAATGATGCTAGTTATATGAAATTATAGTTTCCTCTTTTCATCACTTAGCCTTAGTTCTATTTATTATTTTTGTTTTTCTCAAACGTTTGGTGGTTCCACATCATCTATTTTGTTTTACAGATGTAAGCAATGGTTCATCAGCATAAATGTGTGGCATATACTCTATCAACTTGAATAGGATAGTTTTTCTTACAATGCCCTTGACATCATTCCACTTTAAGGATGAAAGCCCATCTTAGTAGATTTTCCTTCGGTTATGCTGATGAGTTATTTTCCAGGTACATGACTTCTGAGTCTCAGAGGTGCTGTGTAGAATATCCTCAAGGGCATTTTTTTTTTTTTTGAGCTTGTGACTGTGTCCAACAAACAGCTTCATCTGCTATTTGATTTCAGGGATGGATGCCTCAAAATTGCTATTGATTGAGGAAAGCACACATTCCAAACTTATTCTGAATGCACATGCAATATGTGTGTGTGTGTGTGTGTCACACACACAATCATTAAAATGATAACTAAAATGACATAATTATTTTTTAGTCAGTACAGATAACCAGATGTGTAAATACATATGTTGGATATATAACAAATATTATATATTGTAATTAAAGAACTTATACATAGTATTCAATTCTCTTTTGAATTCCTTAGAGTATTTCCTAGCTTATGGACTTTATAAGTTTGTGAGAATTGAATGCCTTGCTGAAATAAAAATTATTATTATAAATAAAATATGTCAAAATTCTCACTCTTTCTTTTAATTCAATGCTAAAGCAAGCACTTGCTTCCACCTTCATCTTTTCTCATTATTTTACTTATTTCCTTTTCAATTTTTTCTCTAATTCCTCTTTCTTACCTGTCTTTTCCCACCTTAAAGAAAAGGGTCATGCAGGCAAAGTCTTTATTTTTAATTTAAAAAAAAAGAATAAAGCAATTTTATACTTTGTTTTCTATATAAAGTTTTACAACTGTTTTTGCAAAGAACTATAAGGGATTGCCTGGACTTCTCTGAGATTTGTGGTTTTAAAAGAAAAGTTATAACAGAATAACATTACAGTCATGGATTGTGAGACTCTAAGATTGTATTATTCACTGTGAGCATAATATTAAACCAGTGCATTTTATATATAACATTTATCCTTTCATTTTCTAAAACTATTTAAATATTTTATATTATATGTCTTCTACCTTTCTGTTTTTCATTAATGTGTCTCCATTTCAAATGTTTCGGCTCAAGTATAATTACAGTGGGTTTCCATACTTCCCCCCTCATTCTCCTCAGATTTGAAAGCACAGTGGAATTTCAGACTGCTTCTGCTGCATCTGAAGTACCAGAGCAGACAGTCAGTGAAATGCTTCTACTTTTTTCAGCAGAGAACTTTAAGAACCAAACACAAGGCGATTTCTAGAGCCCAGAAGTTTCAAGTTCTTAAAATTAGTATTTCCCTAGCATATTGAACATGTACATCTGCTACGATGAATATTTTAATGAGCTAATGTCTACCATATGCCAGTAGCAATCTGCACTTACACTGCTGTGGTATCTGTGATCTCAACTATTTTACAGGCACTACTTTCAATAGTCCAAACATGAAAGCACAATTTTCAGTCCAGCTATTGTTTCTCAAAACTGTCACTTAAAAATGGAGAGTGATTCTTGTCTCTTCAATCGTGCAACCTGTAAGCTGCATTAAAATTGCCTGTTTTATTGTCCTGCATTCCCTTCCTTCCTTGTCAACGTGATTCCTATACATACCTGCCACAATACTTGCCATTTCTCAAATGCATTCTTAACCTCTACCTCTACTGCTATTACCTTAATTCAGGAAACCACCAAGTGTCTCCTGGAATTCTTTAAGGGCAACCTACCTCTTCCCTTCTACCATGTCTTCTTTGGACTATACCTTACACTGCTATCAGAACATCCTTTATAATGCAGCGGCCAGATTTTTATTCTTTGATGCAATACTTTAGTGTTTCTCTCTCATCTTCCTCTGTCCTTCTAATGTCTGCTTTATTCCTATTTCAGTTTCTAGGACCCAAAACAATTTTTTTCTTCATTTCATCATTCATTGTTCTACACTTCTCTCAATGCACAAATTATAAGTATTCCTCTTCCCAAAATATTCTTTGGCTTCTGCCTATCCATCTTCCCACTCTGACCTAGAATCTCCTTATAGTCCATTGGTAACTTTCCTCTATGATTCTAAAGAATCTCACATTCTTCAAACACTCTTGCAATTGTCTACATGAATTATTTTCTTCGACAATGGAAAGCAAATTTTGTTGTATGTCAGAGGAAATGCTATTCACTGTTTTATCCATGTCTCTGTTTAGTTCTGACTTGCAAAAAGTGCCTATTCCAGGAGCATGGAACTGTGCTTAGATGTCACAAATTTTGTTTGAATAGAATTTCTAAATCGACTTCTTTAACTAAATTCAGAAATGTAAAAAATACAGTACTCAGTGGGAAACAATTAGACACTTTCCTCTGTTAGTATCATGCTTTAATATTAGTTTAAAAACTAATAATGGTGCAGATACCTATACTAAGGCCAAAAGTAATAGCCAAAATATCAAATAAATCTTTAAATTGAAAAAGAAACACATGGCATAATAATTTCATGGCCTTTCGTCCTAGGCTCCTGGGAAGGTTAATCTAAATCACTGAAATTAGTTGAGTAGTAAGCATATTTTTATTATTCATAAGTCCTTTAGTATACATCTAAGTCTATGATGAGAGAAAAATCAAGTTGGCCTTTAGTGATGAGAAACACTGAAGCTTGTGGGTTTAAAATAAGGTTAATGTCTGGGGAGAAAGGGGTGTTTCATATTGAAATGAATCATGTGTGCAGTGATTAAATCAGTTAAACCTGATTAAACTCAGTAAAATCTCTGAACACCAAAGATTGATGGAGTTTCCTGGTACTGAGTTTCCTGGTCTGTGAACACATCAATGCACTTTGAACACACTGGGAGAAAGGCTGAATGCTCTGCATTGGGGTTCTTCACTAACGTCATTCTATGTGTTCATTCCTTTGATGACTCTTAGATTCTTTGTCATAAACCTGTGGTTATAAGTATACAATATGATAAGGGTACACATCATTTAAATGTACTCTCAAGCCTAAAAGATTGCCTCAAACCTCTACTGATTTGGTAATGATTGTGGGTGTTGGAAGAGCCTTATACTCGTCACCAGTATCTGAAGTAAAACTAGTCCAGACACCACTAGCTTTAACATGTGAGTCTGCACAACCCTACATGATTAATGCAAAAATGGAGTGGTAATAGTGACAGTACAGACAGTGACAGTGTCAAAAGTCCCGAAGTAGGAAAGGGTTGTAATGAGAAACTAGCAACCAGTGATAAACACTGAGTTGGAAATGCACGTAATTTAAGAATACTGCTAATAGAAAAGCCAACCAAGAAGGCTGTGAAAGTACTGTTATTGAAGTGAAAGTAAGTGAACTATAACTGAGATAGAAAGAAGCATGAGGACAATATCAACATGGAAACAAAAGCTGAAATATTTAAGGGAAGATAGATGGAAAAGCTTGAATTCCATTAAGAGATTAAATAATGCCACATGAGAACCACAGGCAGGATTTTTACTCTCTAAAGAAGCCCTCTAAAATGAAATAGTGACATTATGTTCAATAATTGCTATGATAGCTAATATTTAATGTCTCACAGTCCCTCTTCTCATGGGCTACTGTTAAACTAAAGTGGATTGAGAAAACATTAAGAGGAAAATATCTAAGTTCAAATCCTTGAATAAGTTTGTCAGAAAAGAAAGCTGAGATACATCCCATTACTCCAAACTATAGACTGATGAGCTAGTTGTATAGGGTCTGTCAGATGGTGTGTAATGACACAAATGAGTGTGTGGCGGCAATAGTATTATTCTGATAAAAATAATAATCAAGAAATTATATAGTGACTTATAGCTGAAGTGCCCAAGTGAGCATGCCTCAGTCCCACTTGGGAGGGAGAAGAAAGCAATCATAACAAGGGAGGGAGGGACCTGGGAGGGAAAGTGGATGGGAGGGGAATGGGGGTGTGTGAGGATAACCTGATCTGGTATTAGGTAGGGGAAAAGGACTGAAACCCTGAGGGTCAGCAGAAAGAATGAAAACAGGCAACCTCAGAAGATAGGAGGTTGGGGAGACCCTCAAGAATGCACCAGAGACCTGGGAGGTGAGAGATTCTCAGGACTCAAAGGGAGAGACCTTAGATGAAATGCCCTGCATTGGAAAGAGGGAATCTGTAGAGTCCACCTCTAGCAGAATGACAGGGCTTCAACTGAGGGATGAGATTTCTATCCCACAGTCAAAATTCTGACCCATCATGGTTCTTGTCTGAAAGAATGCAGGGATGGAAATGGAGAGGAGCCTGAGGAAAAGAAAGTCCAGTGCCAGGCTTAAAGTGGTTTCCAGCTCAAGGGGAAGCTGAAGCAATATAAATTTGTGTCTGTGGAATCTGATTATGTCCAGCAGAATTTTGTTTTTAATTTTTAATTTGCAGTTCTCTGTCTCACTGAATTGACCTAGAACTTAGTGGTGCATGAAGAAGGAATACTTGGCTGCCAGGTGGTGATGTTGAAGTTACCCTTGAAGAAAAATATGTCATACCATGGCTACTGAAGCACAACAAAGGATGATTCTCTTCTATATTGTACTTGTGGATTGGGTATCTGTGCATTCACTTGGTCACTTATGGCCCAAGATCGATCATTACGTGGGAAAGGCTGGTATGAGAATAAGGAGAGTGACTTGGGTCACATGTTATTGGAAAAACCTACCCTTTATAGTGTAGGATTAAGAGGTTCATGGTCATCAGCTCTGATACCAGTGGGCACCAGGGGTTAATGTAATCTTCTGACAGTCTTAGAAACAGATTGATCTTGATCTTTTAAATGTCTCCAGAGGTTTCCATGCTATAAAGAAAGAACTAAAGTGCAAAAACAATATGTTTTCATGCTAGAAGCTGAGTGCAGTGGATGGTAGCCAGCAGCAGGCAGCCAACCAAAGTGCAATAGAAGTAGTTCATGCCCTTCTCATGTCTTGAGTCTGTGTGCAGCACAAGGACTCATTTAGTCAGTATCTCAATCTTCCTCACTTTTACTATATGGAAAGTCATACTGATCTCTCTCTCTCTCTCTCTCTTTCTCTCTCTCTGTCTCTGTCTCTCTCTCTGTCTCTCTGTTTGTGTGCGTGAGTTCTTAATTTATACTAAGAAGGACCTCATATTTGGGAAACAGTTAATATATACATCTAAGTTTGAACAATTGATTGGAATTTTAACATGGCTACAAGCTAATTTTGCATCAATTTTTTTCTCCAAAATATGGTGGAAATTTTAATCAGTTCCTAAATCTGAAACAAGTCAGTCATCCTCAAATACTTAGGAATATTTTCTTCATGTATTTGTGTGTTTACATGCATACAATTTATTCAATAGCATTGAGAGGTTACTTGAAAGACTCAAGTGAACTGTAAGAAACCTATTCATTCTAAGGTGGGATATTGTTCAGAGGAGGTAGTATATAAGCAAGTCATGCATGCATGCATATAATTGCATTGTGTATTGATAAACTCATGTTAATATTTTAATTGCAATGACAAACTCCAAATATTTATTATGTAGATAGCTTTACAAAGTTCTATTTCCAATATCTGCTTATTTGCTAAACAAGATTTTTAAAGCACGTGATATGAAAATTTGGAACTCCATAACTTCCTCAATTATGATTAATGAATAGCAATTCATATCACATATTAGTATTCTCTCACCTATGGTAAAAATGATGGAATGCCTTCTTAGCTATAAGTCACCAGAGAACTTTCTTCTTGAATACAAGGAAATTAGCACAGAGATTCACAGCTGAACAATGTAAACAGAGTGAGAGTCTTTGGAGTATTCAGTCCTAAAAAGGATGTCTTCATGAAATCCATCCCATCAGGGCTCCATGATCTATGCAGAAGATGGGGCCAAAAGATGGTTAAGAACCAGAGGTGATGACTAACTCCAAAGAAGCAGTCTTCCAGACACAACAAAACTGATAGACACAGAAAGTCAGAGATTCTGGCTGACACTCACAAGACCTGCACACACTGTAAAGAGATGGGATTTCAGTGTTGAGAGGGGTATGTACACACAAGGTCCCAACCCTAACCAATTTTCCATTTGAAATTGATCAATGCTGGCAGGTGAGAAGCATTTTGCTCAAAGAGTCACTGTATATATCAAACACAGGAGTTCCATGTCCAAGAGTGGTTTGCCACGGAGAGGGCCCAGTTGGCCCTCCTCAGTCCGTAGGAATCAGGGTTTTGGACAGATGGGCAAAGAGTCAGCAAGAATTGACAAACAGACCCAAACACAAGAGAGTACAGAATCTGAATGCATTTTTGTCAAAGTTAGCATCAATTGTATATAACACAGAAAGCAAAGGAGTAGGATGTCACAGCAGGCAAGGTACATAGAAGTTATCTGACACAAAACAAAGGAGTGACTTCAAAGGACTTACAGGAACCAGGTAATGTTTACAGTAAAGATAAAACAGCCCTGACTAGAGTCAGCTAATGACAGGTAAGGATTTCACACCCTAGTCACAATTTGTGCTACTCCTTTGAGCCTTGTGAAAGCTAGCACCAGGGGGTTCTGCTCTAGCAGACCTTCTCATGAATAATGCAATACCACACACACATACACACACACACACACACACACACACACACACACACACACACACACACACACACCCTTATTTCCTAGGCCTTGGTAAATTCTTGCATATGAGTGTAACTTGGCTGTTCTTTTAAGTATCTGTAGGGAATCTCCATTTGTCAGAAGAATTCACCAACTTGCTTCTAATAAGCAATGTGGTCTGCTATACCTGGCTGTAATGAAGATTCTAAGTATACTTTGTTAAGCTTGCCCTGACTTCTAACTCTTATCTAGTAAAATACTGTAAGAAAGCATGCAAGACCCTCCACAATATTGCAGGGACAAATCTGGGGCATTCTAGCTATGGGAATGCCAAGGTTCCAGGAGGCTGTTTCCTTGAAACAATGCCTCAGGACTGCTTCCAGGTTTCTAAACCTGTAATGCGAGTCACTACTGGAGTTGATGTATTAGTGGTTGGCCAACAAAACAAAACTACACAATTTTTGTGGAATATTGCTTTATTTGTTGGGCAGTATTTTGTCTTATTGGCTATTTGTTTATTGGTGTGTTATGTGGGTTGTTTTTTTGTTTGTTTGTTTTTTTTTTTTTTTTTTTTTGAACATGAAGTTGAGTGGGTAGGGATGTGGAAGAAATCCGGGCACATTTAGAAAAGGAGACATTTTTTTCATATAAATTTTATTTAAAAGAATGCATCAAGTATGTACTCTGGAGGGACTGAGGAGAATGTGTTGGCCAACATGGACAAAGGGTCTGATGTCCAAATGTGTCATCTAACAGAAGGGACAGAGCAGGGAGTGACAGGAACCTATGTCTCTGGAGCAATCATTATTAGAAGGTGTAATTGTGGAGTATATCACATACATACATACTTGCCTGACCATAAAACCACCAAGACTGACCTCTATTGTAAGATACAGTCTTCAGGACACCCATGGTTGTGTTTGCTGCAAAACCCAGAGAACATTTCTAATATTACTTAAACTTCTTGGTTAGTTCTATATAGAATTCTCTCATCTTTCCTCTACATGGTTAACAGCTAAGACACCAAAAGGTTTCTATCATGTTTACAAAAACATGATACAAAATTGAACAATATTGAGCAAAACAAGCATTTCAACCTTGAAAACTATTTTCTCTTCTGTGAGTAAAGAGGAGAAGGTGTAGGACCCCAGGAAGGAGTCCCCCACTCAAGTCTCAGGACGGGGTTACCCAAAGAAACATGAGAGACCTGCTTGTTGCAAAAGCACGAGGTTGCTTTAATGGCAGAGCTCCGGGTCAATACGTATCTCATGCAGGAGACAGAGGAATCGACCCTGAGACTCAAAAATTCGGGATTTTTATAGGGTAGGGTTTAGGGGCTAGGAAGAATTGGCGTGGTTACATATGATTGGCCCATTCAAACATCAGCAACATGATTATGAGTCAGCAGAGTAGTGTGTGCAGGCCGGGGCGTCTAAGGATTCTAAAGCCGGGGGCTTATTCGAGTTAATGTTTTAGCTTTTAACTATGCTCTCTATAGACAGGGGGTGGGGGGGGGTGAGCAGGAGGTGCCGGGCTGCCAGAGGGTCAATGAGTCAGCCAAGATAGAGTCAGAATCAGTTCCTGCATTCCTTCCCTTATCTTTACGACCTGGTAACCTAGCTTCAAGACGGACTCGGGCAAGCTCAGGCTTGTTTTCTTCGAAGTCTCAGTCTCAGGCCTTTTTAGTTTAAACATTTTATTTTATTTTATTTCATTTCAAAGGGAGTTAACTACTGACTTCAGGATTACATTAGGGAAATTCCAAGAGTTAACAGATTTTGGACTTGGTTAAATTTGGATGTTGGACGTTTTTTAATCTATATTACTTTTAAACTGCTCGAGAGGATTCAATACTTATTCCCCCTTGGAGGATTGTTGTTGAAACATGAAGGGCACATCAATATAAATCCACCCAACATTGGATGCTTTTAATGCAGACATTCTACTAATGTATACTTAGTACTTTATTGATCATTCATTAAAAGTCAATATTATAAGATATAGTTTCTCTCTCCTAATAATGTATACATTTATCATCATTTAAGATAAAAAATATCAATAAATTATGACACTTTAGGTATAGGTACCTAGATGATGAAAATACAGAAATTAAGGGACAAAAGGAAACTATGTATGTATATATATTTATATAAATAGTATTACATAAAAGAAGAACTGATTGGGTTGATTTTAATGATATGGATAATACTCTGGGATTAAAAAAATTGTAACTCAAACAGCAAGGATTAAGTTCAAATATGTGATACAAAAAGCAATATGTTGTAAATATTTTAATCACAACATAAATAAAATAACAAAAGGAAGACACATCATAGACTGAAAATTCTAATATATATTTTATACACACACGTATGCTACTAGAAAAGGATGTGTCTAGTATTTTTTAGAACTCCAGAAGGCATCAGTTCATACTGATTCAAAACAGGGAAGTGGAGAGCAAAATTTATTAGGAAGGTCAATGGTTGCATAAACAAATAATAAAAATAAAATGTGAGAGACGCAACAAAACATGTCTTATTTCTACACTGAGGACTGCTAAGCGTTTGAGGAGGTGTTATATAAAGTACATGCTTTTTGCATGAACAATTCAACAGCCCTCAGGAAATGGGCTTCCATAAAAACTTCTTCTTAATTGCATTGTCATTGAAAGGTAGAGAATGAATTCAAGACATCAAAACTCTACCTAATTATTTCAAGATCAATGCTTCAGAGAATTTTAAGATATATCCCATAATTCTCTTGGAATCCAAACATGTTGACAGGGAAGAGAAGCTAATTTCATATTAACTCTTTCAAATTATTATGTCTCCAGTTGGAGGAGTAATTATAACATGTCTACATGATTAGATACAATGATTGAACAGGAAAAGGCTACCAAAAATTTTACAAAATTTATACAAAACTAATAAATTTATAGTCATGCTATTGAATGCTACTAAAGTATTATTTCCTTTAGCAAAATTTTATCATGCATCAGAATAAGGTCAAGTCATTTAAGAACTATCAGAAACTTTATGTAACATAAAAATATGTCATATAACTTTAATTAATAATCATATTCACATGGCAAAAATAGTTCTTAATTTAAAGTAAAATGATTAATAGATAAATTGATTAAACATACAGAGCTTTAGAGTGAGTCCACATTTACAGTATTTAAATTGTAAATTTGTATTCAGAGACTGAAAGTTTCTCTTGTCCTTACAGTAGTCAGAACATCACAATGAATCCTGCTAAGCTTAGAAACGAACATAAATTCAACTGTTTCGCAACATGAGTGTGGTCCTGGAATAGCTTATATATTAGCTATTCATCACACATACAATAAAAACTACTGCAGCAACCAGCAAAGTTAATAGACTTTTGCAAAATGGTTAAGCATATGGCAGTTCTCAGGTCCCCTCCCTGCACCTGTTAAAAGTAGGTATGCTGTATGGTAGCCAAGATTACCCACAGATTATGGGCAACAGCCAAGTGGGAAGGCAAGAAGAGAGAAACTGTAAATCAAGGGTTCAAGGCAGTTCCTGGAAAAAAAGCACTGTCCACCTCCATGTTTTAGATTAAAAAAAATGCAGATTCTTATTAACTATATTAGCTTCTCCAGGTGTCATCCTAGAATTGCTTCATCTCAAGACATGGCCAACAGCTCTTCATTCTTTTATCAGAGGAAAGAGAGTGTCAGGATATCAGCCCAACACTTGTAGTTATGTCCTCCCAGGAAAGCTTTTAGGGTTCCATCTAAACCAGGAACGGGCTATGGAAATCTCTAATGCATGCCCTACCTTCAGCACCTCAATAGTACTAGTTAAATTTTTCCTGGTAAACAAAGGAAGTAAACAAATGGAAGAATCACAAATCAAGGAAAGTAAAGGTGAATAAGTTAGCACATAGAGCATTAGGAAGAAATTGTCTAAAATAGTGGCTCACAGCCTAAGTCAGTTGTTCTCAATCTTCCTAACACTGTGACTATTCAGTAGCATTCCTCATTTTGTGGTGGACATCAATCATAAAATTAATTCCTCTTTACCTCAGATCTGTGATTTTGCTACTTTTATGAATAGTAGTGTAAATACCTGATACAAACATAGAGGGGTAACGACCCACAGGTTGTAAACCATATGCCTAAACTCTAAGGCCTTAGTTTTTTGAAATATCAGGAATAAAATGTTCATAGTCTAAGAGCCTTTAATCACTATAGCACATTATATCATGAGATACAGCTACAACAATACAGCCAGAGTTTCCAATTTACCTATAGCCACTTGTCTTGCCAGTGTCAGCAGCATCCATCCATGCAGCTTTGGAGTTGTGCTTGAAGTCCATTCAAATTCCCCAACTACTAGACACATGCTCTCTAGAATCATAAGAGAAAAATACTTCATAGCATGGCTGGCATCTTTGAGTGATGATGTGGCGTAACAGAAAGTTATGGGAATAAATATGAGTCTGACTCAAAACACTTGAGAAATTCTTTATTTCAGGCTTCAACCATCCTTGATGAAGCAATGGAAATCAATCATTTCCTCAGCTTGAAGATTGACCTTCAGAAAAGAGGGTGAAATGATTTGCTGCAGTTTTGTAGAAAAGCGCAAAGGGATCTTCATTAATAGTCTACTCAGCTTAGGTCATATATATATATATATATACCAAAGTGATCTTGAAAGCGCCTTTTAGGCAGAGGTCAGGGTATGATTAACATAGCAGCTGATTAGCCATCCTAGACTCAGCCTTTCCAGAGTTTTAATGAAAGTACAAATGGAGACACAGTAAGAGATAAGGTTTTTAAAAATCCTAATAAATTATACTTATGACTCATTGACTGGATCCTTTAAGGGTGTGCCCATAAATACCTGAGCCATAGGGTTAAATAAGGTATCACAACTCAAAAAATTTACAATGTAATCACCTCCTTCAAAAGAACAGAAAATCAAACTTCCCTCTTATCATATTAATCTTTTTATTCAAAGGCTTACCACTCAGAATTATCATCAGCTGAAAACATGTTACCACACATATTCCTGAGTACAGATCCGGAATATTTCAATTAAAAGTATGTAAGGGTGCATCCTGAAAGGGAGCATTTGGAATTAGCATTCCGAGTGAATCTTTAATACATTTTAAAGATTACAATCCTATCAAGAACATTTATCCGTTTAAAAAGCATTAATTTAAAATTACAAAAACAGGCCGGGCAGTGGTGGTGCACGCCTTTAATCCCAGCACTTGGAAGGCAAAGGCAGGCGGATTTCTGAGTTCAAGGCCAGCCTGGTCTACAGAGTGAGTTCCAGGACAACCAGGGTTACACAGAGAAACCCTGTCTCGAAAAAAAACCAAAAAATTACAAAAACAAAAATAAAACCACCAGCATGCAAATAGTATAAGACTTCAAGTACAAGGAACAATAAACAAGAAATGATGAAATTTTCTTCTCCACCTGCTACTGCCATTTAGACCTTAGCTTTTATGTTCAGATTTCATGATGACATTCTTTTTAATCAGCTTTTATTTTATTATTTATTTATTCTTCTCTAATATATTATGTCCTTACCAGTTTCCCTTCCCTCCAACCTTGCAGTTCTTTCCTCCAGCTGCCCTTCTCTTCCAGACCCACCCCTCCTCTCTTTTCCTCCTGAAAAGGGCAGGTCTTCCAGGGATGTCAACCAAACATGGCATATCAAGTCGTAGTGAGACTAGGCACATCCCTCATGAGGAGATTGTTTACTGGTGTTGTCTTAAGCATTCTTTAACGAACGATCTTATGTCTTAGTATTCTATATTTCCATTGCTATTAATAATTACCACGACACAGCAACTATTATAAGAGAAAGCATTTACTTGGGGGCTGGTTTACAATTTCAGAAGCTTAGTTCATTATCAACATGACAGAAACCACAAGAGCAGAATACAGGCAAACTCCGGAGCAATATATAAGAACTACAACCATCTTAATGCAGAGAGAGAGAGAGAGAGAGAGATTCTAATCTTAACCTTTCCAAATTGCACCACTCCTTGGTGACTAAGTATTCAGACATATTAGCCTATGGGTGGCCATTCTTATTTAAAACACCACATTCCAATTTCTGGCCACTCTAGGCTTGTACCCATGTTCAAATTTAGTCCAATTTCAAAAATTCCCATAGTCTTGAACAGTCTCTAGACTGCTTAAAAAGTTCAAACTCCAAAGTCTCTTTTAAGATTCACAGCAATCTCTTAACTGTAATTCCCTGTAAAAATCAAAATCAAAAAGTAGAGCACATATATCAATATACAATGACATAGAATATACATTACCATTTCAAAACGGAGGAAATGGAAAATAGTGAGGAAATACTGGACCAAGCAAGACCTAAAAGCAGCAGGGCAAACTCCAAGTTCTCTTCAGATCTCTAACATTTTTCAGCTTCGTTGACTGTAACATCTCTCTCTCCCTTTCCCTATCTATCTATCTATCTATCTATCTATCTATCTATCAATCAATCTATCTATCTATCTAGTGCCGATTCCAAAATCAGTCTGTACCTTTCCTTGGCAAGTACACCATGACTCTGGTGTCTCCAACCCCTTGGCCTTTCCAGTGAAATCCAGGCTTCACAGCTTTATACACTGGCCTCTCTTCTCCTGCATGCATGGATAGCCCTGATACATGCCTAGCTCTCTGTGAGAGTTTTCACAATCTCTTTCTTCTATTCTTGACTCTAAAGCCAAAACTTTGTGACCAAAGCTGCCAAGTGCTGCTTGATGAAGTTGGAACTTTGACTCCTCATTCAAATATATCTGCATCAGCCTTCTGGTTTTGATGGTTTCATTCACTTCGTAACATTTTCTTTAATTCATTCTCACTAGTTGAAAGCATTTCTGGATAAGGTCTTGCCCTGAGATCACCACTGCCTTATTCTCTTTAACCTTAGGTTTTTCTTTACACTTTGTATCTCCTAAACAAATGGGCATAGCTCCATTCCACTTCCTAGTGCTTCTTTTCTGCTCAAAATCTACATTTTGTATTATTCCTTGCTCAAATTGAACTTTTCATTATGGATCTGCATCTGCCTAAGAGTGACCACTACTAACCACATGACAGAGTCAGTATTAGTTTGTTTTGAAATCTTCTCTGCCAATGTCATTAACCTAAAACTCTTCAATTTATCATCAAGTGGATTTTTTTTGACAGAAAAAGCCACATTCTTTGCCAAAATATTACAAGAATGGTTTCTAGGCCACTTACTAACATTCTCTTCCTCTGAAACCTTTTGAGCTGAGCCATCATAGTTCAAATGGCCCTCAGCAATGTCTTCCATGTTATTACTGGGATTTCCAATTAAACACCAGTTGTGTCCAACTGCTTTTCTAGTCCAAAGTCCCCATATCTTCCATATTCCTCCAACAAACAGTATCATCAAAGCCTCTTACAGAAATAACCGACTCCCATAACACCATCTGTGTTAAGTACTGTTCTATTGCTGTGGCTATGGAAATTATTATTTTTAAAAAAGCATTGAATTAAAAGCTTGCTCAGAATTTCAGAGTCTCAGTCCCTTATCATCATGTCAGGAAGCATATAGCCAGACACTGGAGCTATATTTGAGAACTAGATTCTGATCTACAGGCAGAGAGAGAAAACCTCTGGGCATAACATAGGCTTTTGAAATCTGAAAGCTCACCTCCAGTGACACACTTGCTCCTAGAAGGCCACCCTTCCTAATCGTTTAATTTTTTCAAATAGTGTCACACCCTGGTAACCAAGCATTCAAATATATAAGCCTATTGGAGCCATACTTATTCAAACCACCACACCTTGTTTTTGCTTTCATTGTTATCTTCAGGTAACACCTCGTTTTAAATACCTCATCAAAATAATGCCATATCAGTTTGAATAAAATAAATAAAGATTAGAAGGGTTTCAGAAAAGATTTGACTTAATAGGAGAAACAAATTTGTTAGATATTGATATGAGGCTCTGATAGGAACTACTGTGATTTAGTTCTACTCAGATTAATAAAATAAGGATTTATCTTTAAAAATGGATTATTTTTCATTTGATTCATAAAGCAAACTATATATTCTATGCTCAGATGGGTTTAAATTGTATTAAAATACATTGTGAAAATTTGTTGATAGAACAAGACTTTGAGAATCTTTGTCTTTAAGCTCTAATCCTACTTTCCACTATGGAATTGTTTATTTGGAAATTCAGTGGAGCAATGCATCACAAAGAAATGTATTAGGGCAGGGAGTAGGGGACTCACATGTGAGCCTGAGGGTATTAGAACTCCTGGGGCTCTCTGGGTATTGGTGGTATGGGGGTGGGGCTGGAGCACAAGATCTGCCTAGTGCACATCCTGAGTGAGGTATCCCAAACACAAAAGGACATACATGGCATGTACTCACTGAGAAGTGGATATTAGCCTAAAAGTTCAGAATACCCATGATACAACTCACAGACCATATGACACTTAACAAGAAGGAAGACCAACGTGTGGATGCTTCAATCCCACTTAGAAGGGGGAACAAAATAATCATGGGAGGTAGAGTGAGGGAAGGACCACTGATAACATTAGCTGAAATACCCAACAACAGGGAGTGAGAACCTGTAGAAACCACCTCCATTAGGTAGGCAAGGCCTCCAGTTGAGGAATGGGGCCACCACCCATCTCAAAATTTTTAAACAAGAATTGTTTCTGTCTAAAGGAGACACAGGGACAAAAAAAAATGAGCAGAGACTGAAGAAAAGACAATCCAGAGTCCATAACATCTGCAAACATCAAACCCAGACACTACTACTGATGCCAAGAAGTGCTTGCTGGAAGGAGCCTGGTATAGATGTCCCCTGAGAGGCTCTGCCAGCACCTGGCTAATACAGATGCAGATAATCACAGCCAACCATTGGACTGAGCCTAGGGACTCCAGGAGGGAGGAGAAGGACTGAAGGAGGTGAAGGGGATTGCACCCCCATAAAGAGAACAACAATATCAACTAACTGGAACGCCCAGAGCACCCAGAAACTAAACCATCAACCAAGGAGTACACATGGGTGGGTTCATGGCTCCAGTTACATATGTAGTAGAAGACTGCCTTTTCTGGCATGAAATGTGAGGGGAGACCTTGGTCCTGTGGATGTTTGATGCCCCAGGATAGGGGGATGCTAGAGGGATGAGGAAGGGGTGGGTGGGTGGATGAAGGAGCACCCTCTTAGAGGCAAAGGGGAGGGAGGATGGGACGGGGGTATGCAGAGGTGAGGCCAGGAAGGAGGACAACATTTGAAATGTAAATAAATAAAATAGCCATTAGAAAGAAAGAGAGAGAGAGAGAGAGAGAGAGAGAGGAAAATAAGGTTTAATATGTCAAAATTTCTGTAAGACTAAGTATTAAATAGGAAAGAATGTGTATACAGTTTGCTAACTAATTACCTGTGTATTTCTGATTAAAGCCCATGAAGCCAGCGCTCTCTCTCTTTCTCTGTCTCTCTCTCTCTGTCTCTCTCTATCTCTCTCTGTCTCTGTCTCTCTGTCTCTCTCTCTCACATACACACACACACACAGAGGCACACACATACAAACATTTAGACACACAGTCACACTCACAAAAATAAGGGTATCTAGAAGCATTTTTGGATTTAAAATTTTTTCACTAAGACAATATTTAAGGATAAAGGATAAATTGGTGGTAACAGTAGTTACGAACTCTGTCTTAGGAAAACTTTTATTAGCTAATGTTATCAAGCACATGAAATTATCTAGAGAGAACACAAACTTTGAGGTAGGAAATACTGCCAAGATTGCTCAGTCACAGGTTATGCTATCATAGCTGAGGTCATCTCCCCTTTAGCTATTGTCATGAGACAGAAGATGTAGACGTTATCCATAGACTATATACATGCAAAATAAAAAGAAAACAAAGTCCTATTTTGGTAACATCATTCAAAAAGTAAATTTATTTAATGGAATTTGTTAAATATGCCAATGAGCGTTTCCCATAGTATCTTTGGATCAATCAAATGAATCATTTGGGAATCAGAAGTATAGGTTTTAAACTGATTCACATCCATGGAGAAGATGATTTGTATTCATGACCGACATGTAACTTAGATGAATTATATGTTTTCTCAGACTGGTTCAAGCCTTGTCTGAATATAAAACAGTCTTAAAATTGGAGTCTCTTAAATGTGAGTTGGGTTCTCTTTACTACACAAAGAACTCATAAATCCATGTATGTGTGAGATTAGTAACTGGGAGTGCATAGTAAGTACTTCAGGAAATAAAAAAGAAATATAATCTGTGAAGAATTGGCAAAAAAGACAAGGATACTGATAAGGAACTGGGACGATGAATGTTTAAAACAGTACAGCCTTTCAAACCCCTTCAGGTACTGCTGCAGCCTAAAATGTATCAGTAAGAAAATGGGGTTAAATGGAGAGTTATGTTATTATAATTTAAAGAAAGTATTTACCATTCTATATGCCTTGAGCTCTCAAATATATTTTGATAAATTATAGTTCCAAGGTCCAAGCGTGGTGTGATGTGATATAATGATGTGTGTCTGTGTGTTTATGTGTGTGTACCTATGTGTGCGTGTGCATGTATGTTTGTTTGTCTGTCTGTCTGTCTCTGTAAATGTCCATGCTATGAAGAATCAAATGCAGAATCTTGTCATACTAGGAGAGCATTCTACTAATTTGTTAAATCCCTATCTCTACTATTAACATCATTTTAATAATTTAAAGGCAAATTGCACACAAAAAATTGCTTAAAGATAAACAACCCTAATCAAGGAGGTATGAGAAATTTCTGGAGAATGTACAATTCAAAGTTCCCCCTTCAATCAATGTAACTGCAGTGGGAAGAATTGAAATTTTCTGAAATGGAATCAGCACAGAGTCATGGATAAAGGCAGGGAGGAGTCTATGACAGTAGTTCTGAAAAGGCAAAAATACACAGTCAGGCTAAGAATACCGATGTAGACTTCTCTTTGAGACTTAATTCAGTATTATGTTAATAGCAATGGTTGGATCCACTGGAAATGCTATTAACCTTCATAGGTCATACAACTAACGGGCAATGGTCACCTACAGAAGGTAGTCAGCCAAGTACAAAGTGGTTCAAGAAAAACTACACACTATGTCACCCAAAAAGATTGAATTGAAGGACTTCAGTTGAAGATTGAAGCAGCTAACAATCAAGGAAAAACATCGTACTTTTGTCTTTGATAAATGAATACCTGGCAAGGGTCAGTGTAAAAGAAGAATCGTGTATTTTACCTTAGCACATAACAGGAGATATAGTTCACTCTAGGAAGCAAGGCATGGTGGTAGGGGCATAGGGTGACTGGTCCCATTGTGTTCACAGACAGGAAGCTGACCACAGATAGGAAGTGGGGATCGGATACCAAACCTTAAGATTAGCCCAAGAGACTTAGTTCCTTCAACAAGTCTCTACCTCCACAATATTCTATAACCTTCTAAAACATCACCAGAAGCTGAAGCCAAGTGCTCAAAAAGCCTATTGGAGATATTTCAGGTTCAAACCACCAAGTCATACTATGTTTTAATACTTTCCAGGTTTACATAGCCTTTATTAAAATTCAAATAGCTTTTTAAAATTTTTATTCAAGTATGTACTATACATTGATCTTATTCCCTCTACCCTCCCCAGCTTCACCTGCCTTCCATTCAATTAGTTCCTGCCTCATCTGCATCCAATCCAGTTAGTTCCCACAGTTCTTCCAGACAATTTAGTTCCAACTTTCATATCTTAAAGACATACATGGTTTTACATACCTATTTACAATCTAGGAAACACGAACACTATTTTTAGTAGACAACATTGCCTTTCTGAAGCTGACTTAATTTGCTTACTATGTCTATCTCCAACAGACTCCAGTAAATCCCATAACCTCATTTTTCTTTATGTCTATAAAGGTATCTACACCACAATTTCTATACTCCTTTATTGTTGGAGACCTGTATTTTAATGTAAGGTAGAATAAACTTATCTTAAAATTTCTTTACATATGTTTCTATGGTAGCATAAACTTATATTAAAATTTCGCATTTAACCATTTTATGTATACAGTTCAGAAAATGTTACATGAATTTCTCTTACCTTGAAAGTATCCTTGTCATTCTTCTGAAGAATTTCTCTTTTGCTCAAACTCCGCACTCAGTCAATATCTGCTCTCATCCTTTCACCCTTCAGGTGTCTAAAGTATGTACTTTATAAATATATGAGTTTGGTATTCCACGTACCTCTTGCACATGGAACCATGGCATTTGTCTTTGTGTGTGTGTGTGTGTGTGTGTGTTCATTCAGTTATTTCAGCAAGCAAAATAGCCCAAAACTTTCTCCATGTAATAATCTGTGTGACAAGACCATTCTTTTTAAATTATATTTAATGCTATTCTAATGTGTGCATGTCTACTCTTTTGCTCTTACATATATCTATTAATAGACATTCAAATCATTGCATCTATTAATGATCATGTAAATTGCTTCTATCTTTTGCTTATTGTGTTGCCTTTGTAGAAGTTAGTTCCTTCTATATTTTCTTAATCCTGTTCCCATTTATTTCACTACACTGCAGAGCAGTGGTTTGTTTTATAAAATACAATTTGGTTAAGCAATTGTTGATTTAAACTATGTAATAGTTCAAACACTTTGATGTGCATGAAAATATGTATCTCTGGGCCTCTATCTGTCATCTCTATCCTATCACATGTGACTTCTTCTTTAGAATGGACCATAATATTTTATGCCTAAAGGACTTTTATAAACTAGTGTCCTTATTTCTGCAAATCAAGAAAGTTAATTTTCTTTTAGAATATTTCTCATATTTATGTATTCAGTTTTCATGTTAGAGCACTGTTATGTTGTAAATGTGAAAAGTTTTCGAAACTATAGAAAACATAGTTAATACTTAATACTGTACATGTGATGCTTACGAAAATATTGTGTACTCCTGTAAATTCTCTTAATCTTTATTGTGTATTCATAAAGATATATGTCATCCATAGAGCCACAGCTTTTCACATATCTATAAATGGTGCAGTACACTTTTCTAATTATGCTAATTCAAGGTTATTTCTTGTTTCAGCTTTAGTTGTCATCTATTATTCACAATTAGCAGCAACCACATTCAACTGGCTCGTAGGTGGTTAATTGATTCATGTCAAAATTATCATTATATTTACAATGAATCCGATGAATTTGAACTGTGACAGACAATATTCACTCCTTGAGCAAGCACAACTTGGAAGCATGTGACAGCGAAGTGTTAGGAGACAGTTTGAACCTTCAGTGCATGAAGGTAGGATGATTCAAATTCTCTCATTTCAGTAAAGGCCTCATGGCTTCTGCACCCTGATTTAATTAAATCAGATGCCTGTAAAACAGGCATGCATGCTTAGCATTATCAATTTGCTTTCTGTTTGGCACTGGATGAAATGTGTCATATTGAAAATTGGCGTGATTCTAATTGACATTGACCCTTATAAACTGTGGATTAGCAGTCCTGCTTCAGTGATTTCATCACTAGTGGGAAATGCCTAATTGGCATAAATTTATTTTAAAGTATGTTGTGGCCAAACTAACCCAGCTGAAATGGCAACCCATCCCTTGAAGTGAGCCTTAATTTATTTAATGCTATACATGCAGGCAATAAAACAACTCTGGGATACGTAAAAATCTGATGGATTCAGAGTCAGAATTCAGAGCTTATTACTTGTGTGCTGTAAAAGTCTTGGCCTTGGATGGGGCATTTTTTTATGGCAAGGTCTCGGTTTCTACATCTTCAAAATAAATACAAGATTGAATTGTCTTTAAAGTTCTCTACAGACCTAAAACATCTTGACTTTGAGTGACTGCTAGGATTGTATTTTAACATTCAACAATAAGCCACAAGACATTCCATTTCTTGATTTATTTCTATTGGAAACATTGCATTTTTTCAAAGAAATGTCATTTAGAACATATGTCTATGCAAATTTTTATGGGAATATAGTCATTACTGTAACACAAATAATACTCTAGGGACAGAATTCTAATACTTTATCACACAGTTTTCTTTTCTATTTGTCTGTTTGAATAAAGTGACATTCAGCCAATTGACATATTTCCAACACCTCATACAAATAAACATCTGCCAAAGAATTTTTATTCTGAAGCAGATTTGGAATTATAGCTATTGTTTTGCTTGTTTTAACAGTTGTTGTTGGCACCGTAACAGAGGTACTTTGTTTTAGGGTGACATTGACACATGTCTGCTTAAACGAATTAGCATTCCAATCTACACTGACATTTAGTTGAAATAACAAGTTCATATGTCAGTGTGAATAGAACTAAATCATTCCACTAAAATCTATGAACAATATGGGCTGTATAGTCTCATGTGCCTGCCGCTGAAATAGAACAGTGTTGGCTCTGCATATTAAGCACTCCAAGACCATAGAACAAATACATAGGTAAACAGGAGAAAGGAAGCAGGGTTTTATTATTCATGAAGATTTGACTATAGGCACTTTTGCTAAAAGCTATTTTCAGTGGAGCTTTCTCCAGGATGAATATAAAACCTCTGTCTAGTTTACAAAGCTATTTATGTGTTGACCCTTTCAAGCTCTTGAGTTTGGTTTGCTGGTCCCTCATTTCTAACGAGTCTCTTACAGTGTTCTGAGTTGTTGTTTTGCTGTCTTGGATCTAACTTGCTTTTGCCTGGCATTTTCTTCTTGGTATGCTTCTATTTACCTTGCAATCACAGGTCCAATACTTCGTCAATGCTCTTCCATTTGAGAAAAAAGCTGTAAGTTCCTTCATATACACATTGGTTGTGGGAGCAAAGAATGGTCTATGAATCATGTGATTAAATGCACGAATCTAAGCAAATATACGTAGTTCAAATCTTTTCATTAAAAATCACTATTATTTGTTTGTGTTTAAGTGTGTATGTATATATGTACACATGTGAGTGGATGCCAGTGTAGACCAGATAGGGTATCAGATACTCCAGAACTAGAGTTATAGGTAATGGTGAGCCTCTTGACATGGGTGCTGAGAAATAAACTTGGGTCCTCTGAAAGATCAGCAAGCACTCTTAACTGCTGAGCCGTCTCTCCAGACCTCAGTTTAAGTGCTCTATTCTGGAGAATGTTGTCTGTTATAAGGAGATACAAGTAACTCATGCTTGTAGTGACAAGGAAGGCTTAGTAGTTGCTATGGCATTGCATCCGTATTCCCTAAGTAGGACTTTACCCACTGGCAGGGTGAAACTTCTTTTGCTTCCTTCAAAGCTTTCAAGCAAGACTAGGAATATTTCTCAAGAATCATCTTCCAGCCAAACACACTGTCAGAACAGAAAGGAAGGAAAGGTTGTGAGGTACAAGCATTACCTCTCATAACAGTGATAATAGGTAAGAAACATCTTGAAGTTAACTGAAGAGCAGTGCCTGGTTAAAAATGTTCTTCATTCTTATCTTTTCAAAATAAATATTCAGTTTTACGACAAAGACCGTTTAAACAAATATTTATTTACCAGAAGAACATGCTCTAAGGTGCTTAGTAGCAGTTAACCCCACAAGTTCAGTCTTCTTGGATTCCTCCTTGTGGGTTTTAAGGACATTGTCCTCACCCTCTTTTGATGTCATTGCTACACTACTTAGGGGAACATTTATCTGTTTTGGACTTTCTTTTGGTTTGGTTTTGTATCTCAACACAGCACATGGTCAAGTCTAGGAATATCCTTTCCTCTTCCCATGAATTCTTAAGTGACATCCACCAAGGAGCAGGCAATGGTGGTAGCATGGCAGATTCATGTGAGGATTTTTTTATCTCCTTACTGCTTATGCTCTGGGACCTGGGAAAAGTCTCATAGGTTGTCTCTTCCCTTTTGCTTAACATAATATTTTTATTGATTTGGGAGGAATTTCACATCATGCACTCGTTTCTTAGTCCTTTCTTGTCCACCCTGACCCATGTGACCTCCCTTTCAAAAAGAAAATAAAAAATTAAATGTAAAGCAAATAAATCCAATTATAAAAAATTTTAAAAGCTCAAGTCCAATTTCTCTGCCTTTTTATTAGAATGTTCCTAGTACAAAGTGATGGTTCTACATGGAGTTTGGTCAGACACTCGTACTCTTGGGATTTCGGTTCCACAATCCTTGTATCTGCCTAGCGCTCTACTCTAGTAGTAACAGTGGAAAGGGAATGTTCTACATAGGGACAACACAAAAGAAAGAGAAAAACATAATATTTTCTGGTTTTAGCATGATTATTTGGTTAAATACAAGTTTATGTGAATGGTGAAGAAGAAAATGGTGGATGTTTTTGGCAAAGACTGAGCTGTAAAAGCCAGCTAAATAAATCAGTGTTGAACTGACTCTGAAGCATCAACATCATGCAGAATATCATTCATCTTTAGAGTTGTTAAACATAATGTAAATACTGCAAAATATGAATAAATAATTCATATTTCAATGAGTGGATTATAATCAGAGAATATTGACTTCCTGCACAGGTGACAGCTTCAGAGCTTTTGATATGTTCTCATGTATGATAGTCAATCTGTTCATAAATTCATTGCTTTATCTCCTTTCAATGTGTGAAGCTTATTTCTTTGTCCTTGAGTATGACTTAGAGACAAAGATATTCCATATTAAAATATTACAGAAGTTATGTTAGGGTGTGTAATATATAAGTGTCTGTATAGCAGTTTATGCTTTGTTACTCCTCTTGACACTTTGGAAAAACCAGGTCCCCTGTTTTGAAAATTCTCCTTGAGCCTCATAAAGAATCACACATAAAAAGACTTTCTGCTGCAAAGAGCTGCCTGTCCTGTGACTTAGAAATAGATATGTACTTGTCTTAATCAAACCTTCATGAGAGTATAACCTCCCTCCTGAGAAGTGCCCCTTCTCCAGGACTTCAGCCTTACTGTGCTCCACAGCTCAGCTGGCTGCACTGTTTCCTTCTTAAGTCCTGATCCACAAGAACTGTGAAATACTAGTACTCTTTTCTTAAAGTACCAACATTGGGAAGGCTTCATTTCATACTGCTAAAAATTAATACTCAGTTATGGTTTCCACCTAATCTCTTCATTTTAATCTTCATCCCGGCTCCCCAAATGATACATCCTAACCTCACCATCCCTGTCATCAAGGAACATTTACAGACATATACTCTGCTGCCTCAGTCACACAGATAAAGCATTGCTTTGTTATAATTAAAGCCATGATTAAGCCTTTGTTCAAAATGTCATATTCTCGGATCAAAGATGTGAAATTGAAGAACTTTTAAAAAGGAGTAACTCCAGTAAAGTGCTGGCTATGCTAATCAATAGCGTCTATAATAAGTAAAAAGAAGATATTAAAAAATACATCAATGGTAAAAATGACCTGAATACAGATACATTTTGTGTGTATGTGTAGTGTTTCTGGATGCAGAAAATGTGCTTATTTTCTCATTGGAATGTGGGGGAAAATGAAATATTAGTTTGTAAGCAAATGTAGAGAACTGGTTACCGTTTTGTTAAAAGAAGTGAGCCAGACTCAGAAGGACAAATATTGCATGGTCTAACTCGTGCACAGAATCCGCAGAAGGAAAAGAAGATGAAAGCAGAAGAGGGTTGGTGGGCTGAATCAGCAAATGCAGGCATTGCCACCAAACCTGACCACTGAGTCAGAATCTTGGAAGCCATGTTGTAGAAAGAGAAAATGCTTACACCAAGTTGAACTCCACATACACATTGTAGAGTGCATGTATGCACACCCGCAAATCAGTAAATAAATATGATACAAGCGTAAAACAGGAAATGGAAAGGTTGTTATTTAGGACAGGAAGGACTCCAGAGGAAGAAGGACAGAGAACAAGGGAGAGTACGTGTAGCCTCCCCTCCCACAGCCTGAATGGTTCCACTGTTTACACCTGGATGGAGCTTGCTGCTCAATCGTTCTGCCACGCCCACTGCTGGAACCTGTCCCTTTCCTGTTCCGAAGCCATCACGTGGTCACCCTGCTACTGGACCCCAGGACTATTTGGCGGGAATCACCCCCCCTTCCCCTTTTTCATAACTGCATGTTGGAATAGCAAAATTGAGCTTTGATCAGAATGCCTGTCATAGCTGCATCCTTTTCTCCCCCACCTAGCCCTTCTTCTCTTCCAGGTTTCCAAAATGCCTTTCCAGGCTAGAACCCAGGCTGTGATCTGCTGGCCAGACACAACAAGTAAGGAGAAGCAAATACCATCAAAGTGTATTTATTATGTATATTTATGAAAGTGTCATGATGAATCAAAATAATTTGTATGATTAATGAACACAATTAAAATAAGTAGCAAAACTAGCAATAAAGGATTCTACATCATACTAATTAGAAGTTATTGGTAGCAGGAGCAATTATGTTAACTCCTTTGTTTTCATTTCTCCTAAAATGTTAAGAAAGGTCATGAATAACTTTTTATGGAATCTTGCTTGTAATTAGAATGCACAGTAATGCCCATCTCCTTGATTTAGATAGAAATATACATAAAGAGACAGTCTCTGTGTGTGATTACTGTTTATAATGTGACTTCTATTTTGACAGTGTAAACTGCTGTCTTTCCTTTATTTTTATTTCTTATGTTCCTCTCTGGTTAATTACAATAAGGGCTGCAGTCCATTATAAACATTTCCCCTACTTCTCAATCTCTCTCTCTCTCTCTCTCTCTCTCTCTCTCTCTCTCTCTCTCTGTGTGTGTGTGTGTGTGTGTGTGTGTGATGTATATGTGTGTGGTGTGCACTCTTGTGCATGGATGAAAGGCCAGTAGTTAATAACAGAAGTCTTCCCCTAGAGCTCCCCTAGTCTCATGAGACAGGGCGTCTTATTGAATGTGGGCTTCATCATTTTGTCTATGCTAGCTGATAAAACTCACTAATAACTCTTCTTTCTAATGTCCTGGTCTACAAGAAGTATGAGACAATAGTCCTTTTTTTTTTTTCTTAAAGTACTAACTTTGGGAAAGCTTTATTTCATTCAACTAAAAATTAATGCCCAATTAAAGTTTCTATGTAATCTCTGTTTAAATCTTCGTAAGAAAAAGAAAATTATATATTGGCTAAATGTTTGTCACCATTGGCTTTAGAGTACCTTCATGACTTTTCAGCTGATTTTTTTTTTCTAATCAGCAATGCTGAAAGTTGCTTCCTATAAGCACAGTACAAAATAGAAGAAGGATATTGAGGCTTTTTCAGAAATTGTTGGAACTTCTGTCCTGATCCCAAGTTCATTTAATATGATATGATTTCTATTTGCTAGTCTTATTTTCAGATCATTATTTATACTCAAGGAAGGTAATTAAATCAAGTAAAAATAATTGAAATTATAATGATTTTCTTTCTGAGAGAAGAGAGAGCATTAAGATAATCTTACTGTACCATCCCTCAAGCCCTCACCGATAACCCTGAACCTTTAAAAATGTGCCATGAGAAAACATTCAGGTCAAATAATCAAACTTAGATTTACTATCCCTTACTAAAATATTAATAATGAAAAATATTAAATCACCAGGGACTAATCTGATGAATAATTTTTACTAATTAAGATTATTATGGTTGAGACAATAATTAAGTACATATATAAGCAAGAATATTTTAGCTTTCTAAAGAATTCACAGGGAATAAGAAGAAATCTGAACAGGATATAAATTAAAGTGAACTGAATATTCCCACTGAGTATAAAAGAACTAAACCCATGATACAGCTCAACTCTAGGTTTGACTGTGTCTTTACTCCTGAATTCTATGCTATCAACTTTAGCCATAGTTTATATGGTCTTATACAAATATATAGAAGACAAAATTATCATATAAATATATTGGAATCCTTTGCCACCTCCTTTATTTTTGAAATTATATATATTATTCAAATTAAAATAATAACTATCTTGGTATTTTCATTATTCAAAGGTATGAAAAATGAAAGTAATAAACACAGTCTATCACTTCAATTGCTGCCCTTTCATAAGAACTGGTCTCATATATTTTCATAATTTGCCCTGACTATTTTAGAAAAGTGCAAACTCTTCAAGGTTATAGATTGTGTAAATATTTAGCATACTAGAACACTATGAAGTTATATTATCTAACATTGTGTGTGTGTGTGTGTGCATACACACACACACACACACACAGCTTAGAATATATGGATTCTCTTGTACACTCTCAATTGATTGAAAAGATTTTTTAAAACACAATGATGACTTCAGTGGAACTTGACTAAAGTTCCCATCATAGCCATTACCTTTTGCCTATTAGATACTTGTGAAAAATAAGCATGCCATGACATGCTGAATTGAATCATATATTCAATTCTCTTTAAATATATGATTATATCTAGGTTTACATTTATCTTGAAAGATAGAAACCATCAATGATTCAGCCTTATCTGCCATATGAAAGAGGTGTTGGTATGTAGGGGAAATGATAGATGGGGAATCACGAAACTGAAGAAGGAGCTAAGCTTCCTAAACTTGATTTAGACTCTAGTGTGGTACAGCTTAGACAAGTAGTTAACCTGATACCTATCTCTAAGTCCCACAGAATGAGTTTCAGATTACATGCTGGGCATCTCAGCTTCTTCATGTATGACTGAAAATTACATGAAACAGCAAAGATTTGCTATCTTCCTTACAGATAATTTCCCATCCTCATTTGTGATACATGTCAGAAATCTTTGAGTATTCAATAATAACTCTGAGGTTTTAGTTAAACTATGGCACCATGATTGACACTTGGTATGCAGACTGAATGATAGTAATCACACACTAAACAGCATTAGAGGAGGGAGAGAGGTGAGTGTTTGCATCCCATACTAGCTTCTCCTAGTGCAGGGCTCTGGACAAGTCACTAACTACATTTATCACCAGCCTTTAAAATGAGTTTTAGATTCTAAAGCTTTCTAGGGTCTCTTCAAATTCTAAAGTTTTTTTAAAGCCTCTTAAATAGCGATAGAAGTAATGAAACCTCAGCACCATGAAAATGGATTTATTCCTGATGCTATCACAGACCAACACAGTTAGGATTTCTTTGTCTTTCTTTTATTGGAAATAGATTTTTGATACAATGTATTCTGATTAATTTTCCCTCTACCAGCTCCTCCAAGATCTTCCCCATCCTTCTTCCCATCCAAATCCACATCCTTTCTATCTCTCCTTAGAAAACAAACAAGCATCTAAAAAATAATAAGATATAACAACATTTGGTGGATGACTCTATTATTCTGATTATGGTTCCTGGATCAATTAATTTATATTTAACTGCTTTTTCATAAATGATTCTTGCAGATGGAACAAAATACACTTTAGGACAACTGGGTCATAGGCTCACTGTTTCCCCATTGTTGATGAAATGTGTCTAGGTGCTTCACACTCATACCACCATAAAGGTGCTGCACCTTCAAACTGTGAGGCCAGCTAACCCTCTCTTAAGTTGCTTAAGTCAGGTTTCTTTGTACAGCAATGAGAAGAGTAACTCATACAGTAAGAAATCTCCCACTTAGGTGTGCATAATCAAATAAAACAACTAAAATTACGTGGATAATACTATTTATATTATAATCAAGTTTAGGTTTAAAAATAGGAAACAGAAGTCATTAAGTCTTTGAGGGAGAATAATATACTTTTTTAAATGATTGATTGATTGATTGATTGATTATGTCTAAACGATTCTGTCTGCACACCAAAAGAGGACACCAAATCTCAGTACACCACGTGGTTGTTGGTAATTGAACTCAAGAACTCGAGACGAGCATCCAGATGAACTTCACCTCTCTCTACCTCCTAATATTGTGTAATATGTTCTCCTTTATTTACATCATTTCTCCCTTCTTCCCCTAAACCCTCTCACATACCCCACATTGTTCTCATTCAGATTTATGGCTATCATTATTATGTACCAAGTTGTATATTGTAATTTATGTGATTCACTGACAAGGGCCTGTGAGAAAGCCCTGATTTACTTCCATGGTTTCAGATACAGCTTTCTGTCTGTCTGTCTGTCTGTCTGTCTGTCTGTCTGTCTGTCTCTCTCTCTCTCTCTCTCTCTCTCTCCCTCTCTCTCTCTCTCTGTCTGTGTGTGTGTGTGTGTGTGTGTGTGTGTGTGTGTTTGTGTCTGTGTGTCTGTGTGTCTGTGTATGTGTGTGTGTCTGTGTGTTTGTGTGTGTGTGCGTGTGTGTTGAATTTAAATGAGAAATAACTATCATTTGTCAGAAAAGGAGGTACATTCTGGGTCAGCCATCTTGACAGAAATTTGTCAGCATTTTACTACATAGAGCTATTATTACTAGCAAACAAAAGACTTGGAGGAAGTCTGTTTATTTCTCTGTGCATACGGACTCTGAGAGGTTTGAATCTGCTGTCTCTGAGCTCAGGCACCCATTTTACTCTCAGGTGTAACTTCTAAGATCTTTTCTTAGTTGATTTTATTTGCAAATCCTATTCTTATATTCTAGATAGTAAGGAGTTTTGTATGTGTGTCTTTTATAGGTCTTTTTAGCTCAAAAGACTCGAGTACTGCTTAAAGATTCAAGGGCCTCACAAAAAGCCAAAAATTTACATTTTAACACATCTCACGCATTTCTTAAAATAGATTTTACCACAGAATATACATTGGAAAAGAGTAGAAAATGAAATATTCAAGCGTTCTAGTTCTGCAAAAAAATATAGGTATCTAAGATGATTGAAATACAATATTAAGTATTGTGATGTGCTTTAGACAATCCACTTCAGTATTTCCCAGAGTATTGTTTGATATGTGGAAATTGTTTGAATTTTCTCAAAATATTTATCATCAGAATATTTATTGGGTCAATAAGATAATAATCCGGTTACAATCAATATTTTTGTTTTCAGATATCGTTTGTAGTATATAGAGAAAGCTCATGACTATGAAATTTATTGTGCAAAATTCTAAAATCATATCAACGTTTCTAAAAAGAAGATATGTGAATCTGTGACCATTATTTTTTAAAAAATAACAGGCTCTATATATTCTAGAATACATTTTGTTTATTATGTGAAAGGTCTGGGGTAGAAAAATTCCTGGATGTTGTCACAAGTGCTTAATAGTGACCATGGTTCCAAAGCTAAAATTTAAAAGCATACACTCATTCTGTGTTCATATGGATTTATCATATGTCAAAATATTCATGCCAGCCTCCATGGATATGAACTTATCAAATTCCTTTACCACTTTTCTATTTATTTAAAAAAAACTGAGCCTAGAACTTACATACAAATTAGTCTGGGAAGACTAGCTACACATGGAACCTGTAAATTCTTTAACTGAATCAACCAGGAACTAGAATTACAAGGCAAAATACATTCCCAAAGAACCTCTAATTTTGTGTTTGTGTGTATGTGTGTGTGTGTGTGTGTGTGTGTGTGTGTGTGTGTGTGTGTAGGTATGTATGTATGTATAAACACATTTTATAGAAGTTTCTCAATAATTACTTGTAATTGAAAAGTACTTTAAAACCACTAAGAGAACCATGATACCCAGAGTGGATCTTCCACTTAATCTGCTTTAAACTTAACTCTTAACATACTTCAGCATGCACTCTATTCTTTCCACACTTGCAAGTATTAAATTGGTTAGTTAGTATGTTTTTGCTCAATTTTACAATATGCAGTGCCTTCCCATGTTATAAGATGAGTAATCCTGGATATCAATTAGTGCAATTACATAGGTACAATGAAGGCTGTGAAAATGACTTATTTATTTAATAAATTCTTTGTAAAATAAAACGCATACAAAAAACCATTCACCATAGGAACTAGACTGCCCGTACCAGGAGGATATCATAGAAATCATTCCCTTTTAATAGGGGTTATTTGAAAGTGTCAGAATAGAACAGCAATGGCTTGTGCTGTAAGATCAAGAATCAACAAATGGGACCTCATAAAATTGCAAAGCTTCTGTAAGGCAAAAGACACCATCAATAAGACAAAAAGGCCACCAACAGATTTGGAAAGGATCTTTACCTATCCTATATCAGATAAGGGACCAATATATAAAAGAACTCAAGAAGGTGAGCTCCAGAAAATCAAATAACCATATTAAAAAATGGAGCTCAGAGCTAAACAAAGAATTCTCACCTGAGGAATACCGAATGGCTGAGAAGCACCTGAAAAAATGTTCAGCATCCTTAATCACCAGGGAAATGCAAATCAAAGCAACCCTGAGATTCCACCTCACACCAGTCAGAATGGCTAAGATCAAAAATTCAGGTGACAGCAGATGCTGGCGAGGATGTGGAGAAAGAGGAACACTCCTCCATTGTTGGTGGGACTGCAGGCTTGTACAACCACTCTGGAAATCAGTCTGGCGGTTCCTCAGAAAATTGGACATATAGTACTACCAGAGGATCCCACAATACCTCTCCTGGGCATATATCCAGAAGATGTTCCAACCGGTAAGAAGGACACATGATCCACTATGTTCATAGCAGCCTTATTTATAATAGCCAGAAGCTGGAAAGAACCCAGATGCCCCTCAACAGAGGAATGGATACAGAAAATGTGGTACATTTACACAATGGAGTACTACTCAGCTATTAAAAAGAATGAATTTATGAAATTCCTAGCCAAATGGATGGACCTGGAGGGCATCATCCTGAGTGAGGTAACCCAATCACAAAAGAACTTACATGTTATGTACTCACTGATAAGTGGATATTAGCCCAGAAACTTAGAATACCCAAGATACAAGATACAGTCTGAAAAACACATGAAACTCAAGAAGAACAAAAACCAAAGTGTGGATACTTTGCCTCTTCTTAGAATTGGGAAGAAAACACCCATGGAAGGAGTTACAGAGGCAAAGTTTGGAGCTGAGACGAAAGGATGGACCATCTGGAGACTGCCATATCCGGGAATCCATACCATAATCAGCCTCCAAAGGCTGACACCATTGCACACACTAGCAAGATTTTGCTGAAAGGACCCTGATATAGCTGTCTCTTGTGAGACTATGCTGGGGCCTTGCAAACACAGAAGTGCATGCTTACAGTTAGCTATTGGATGGATCACAGGGCCCCCAATGGAGGAGCTAGAGAAAGTACCCAAGGAGCTGGGGGGATCTGCAACCCTATAGGTGGAACAACAATATGAACTAACCAGTACCGCCAGGAGCTCGTGTCTCTAGCTGCATATGTATCAGATGATGACCTAATCGGCCATCAATGGGAAGAGAGGTCCATTGGTTGTGCAAACTTTATATGCCCCAGTACAGGGGAATGCCAGGGCCAAGAAGTGGGAGGGGGTGGGGGAGTGGGTGGGGGACTTTTGGGATAGCATTGGGAATGTAAATGAAATGAATACCTAATAATAAAAAAAATTTAAAAAGTGCCAGAAGTGATTTGTCCTAAGAAGTTTAAAAAAAAAAGTTTGAAAATGAACTAACCAGTACCCCAGAGCTCTTGACTCTAGCTGCATATGTATCAAAAGATGGCCTAGTCGGCCATCACTGCAAAGAGAGGCCCATTGGACACGCAAACTTTATATGCCCCAGTACAGGGGAATGCCAGGGCCAAAAAAATGGGAATGGGTGGGTAGGGAAGTGGTGGGGAGGGTATGGAGGACTTTTGGGATAGCATTATAAATGTAATTGAGGAAAATACGTAATAAAAAAAAAACCCACAAAGTTCAAAATATATTGTCAAGAAATTTAACAGCCAAAACAGTAATATGTTAAATTTCAGACTTTTGAGAAGAGAATTCCAATACGTTTGTCTTTAAGGTTTTCACTTGGGAAAAAAGAAAAATCATGATTGCCCATCAAAAGAAAATGACTGAAGAAACAAGATCAAGTGAGATGAGCTGATATTTTTCTTGCTACACTTTTGCATCACTGAAATTGTCAAAGAGGAAGCTGGCTAAGGTTCACATACTATCTACCTGATGCTTTAAAACACTTTAGAGATCTGTAGGATATTGTTCAGTTTCTGCCAAATGTAACTTGTCATTATTCTCTAGGAATATCAAGATATGTATTTTCCTCCATATTCAGTTTGATTCCTTTGCACATGGGTAACTATAACTCTCACTCATAACACTCATATCAAAACAGTCCTTTGCAAATAAATTAGAATGCCTGGAAGCATAACAGCTTATTTAAATTAGTTGCAGCTAACTCTCCACCACTCAGGGTCATGTGATGGAAGATCTCTCATCTGTGATATATCTTGTTTGTTGTATCTGTGGGGAGAGTAATTGTTCAATGGCTCAAACCTTAGAATCATAAGTTATGCTGTTAAGGTCAATAGAGGTATATAAAGCAAAACCACAGAGTTGGGTATTAAATTAGGTTTAAATGGGCACATGCTTCACACCAATGTGTTCTGTATAACCATTTTATTTTGGTTTCTTTCCAATGCAATAGCTCTAAAGCAAGACAAATAAGTAGTCATTGCTTGATGGGGGGGGGGTGATCCAGTCTTTTAGTCTTTTTAAAACATTTTAATTACAAAATAATTACACACTTTCCTCCTTCCCCTTCCTCCTTCCTCATCCTCCCAAAACCCTTCCCTCCAAAACCCTCCATACTGCCCACTCTCAAACTGACAGCTTCTATTTTTATTAGTATTATTGGTATGTGAGTATGTCACATATCTTGAGTTTTAAATATCAAATCATATGATTACCCTAGAAACAAATGATGAATAGGTTCAGAGTTGTGACCAATAATTAAATTAGATGAACAAAAATAATCTGAAATATAATTCATTAAAAACAAGCAGCTTCTAAAATGCAGAAACGGTGATAGTATAAGAATTTTATCTTTATGAGCATTGGGCCTTACAGCCCTCGTTGCATATCCACACCGTTGATGGAATTAACTAGTTTTTTTTAATTGGATATTTTCTTTATTTATATTTCAAATGTTATCCCCTTTCCTGGTTTCCCTCCCTCCCTGAAATACCCTATCATATCCTCCCTCCTCCTGCTTCTATAAGGGTGTTCCTCCATCAACCCACACACTCCCACCTCCCTGCCCTTGATTCCCTACACTGGGGCATCTATTGAGCCTTCATAGGACCAAGGAACTCTCCTTCCATTGATGTATGACAAGGCCATCGTCTGCTACATATGCAGCTGGAGCCATGTGTACTCCTTTCTTGACGGCTTAGTCCCTGGGAGTTCTGGAGGGTCTGGTTGGTTGATATTGTTGTTCTTCCTATGGGGTTGCAAACCCATTCAACTCCTTCAATCCCTTCTGTAACTCCTCTATTAGGAATCCAGTGCTCAGTCCAATGGTTGGCTGCTAACATCCACCTCTGTACTTGTAAGTCTCTGCCAGGGCCTCTCAGGCGACAGCTATAACAGGCTCCTTTCAGCATATAACTCTTGGCATCCACAATAATGTCTGGGTTTGGTAACTGTATATGGGATGAATCCCCAGGTGGGACAGTCTCTGAGTGGCCTTTCCTTCAGTCTCTACTCCACACTTTATCTCCATATTTGCTCCTATGAGTATTTTGTTTGGAATTAACTAGTTTTAAGATACTAAACTTAAGCTAAAGGCCACTTGCTAAAGCAACAGAGAGGAGATTAAGAGTTATGGAATGACTGATCTGGAAGTCAGCTTAGAGAGTTTTCACTTGAACTGAATTGTTGTGGATGAGGCAGAGGACAACCTTGTGGAGAAGAGCAATGATACAGTGACCCCAAATCAAGCAAGGTTTCCACAACTCTGTGATTGCGAAATTCAAAGTAGCATGGTGTATGTTAAACATGTTCATGTGGCTTCTTCCAAGACATAAAAGAGAGGGAGAGAGAAAGGTTAGATTCTTATTGAAAATGTGCTATGTAGAAAACTCACAAGGAAAGCAATCTAGTGTTATTAATAAGCAAAATTTGATTTAAATGGCACTCCCTGATTGTAGCCGCTTCCAAATCAAATCAATAAAAATATTCTGGTGCAATAACTTTCCGTAGAGATGCAAAATTAAATTTCTCCCTCCCCACATTTATGCACAACACAAGTTGCAAGAATTTTCCTGTATTGGAATTTAATTATTTATTCCAATAAATATATGTATCTTGAAAAATGAGGCTTCAGGCAGCATCAGATTTCTTCCCATGCAAATAGCAATTGCTCTTGGGGGAATACACAGCTTGATTATTGTTTCTTTGTAATAAAAAGAAAATCTCTAAGAATAACTTCAAAAATCTTTAGCCAAAGATAACACATCAAGAACAAAAACACTCTGTAGATATTATGGTTCATCTTGTAGGCTTAACAAATTTCTTGCTGCCAATGAACAAAATTATCTTATAAAAGTTTTATTAAAATGAGGTTTTTCACATATTAAAGGAGTGATTAGAATTCTTTCTCAGGGTCATTGTAAAGCTCAAATCTTATACATTATTACCTTTTTATGTCTTTGCTTTTTTATAACAAACACAAAATAAAAGTGAACATTTTCCCATTATATTAAACATTAACTAGCACATGATCTGGTATTATAACTTCTGATTAGATGGAATAATTTGCATAAACTGTAAGGTTACAGTTTTTCTAATAGTTAGAAAAAATAGGTTAGGTTTTCTATAGTAATGATAAATTCACTTTTAGAGCCTACATCAGGTGATGGTAATTCAAATGTTCTCAAAATACAAACAGGTAAATAAATGACTAAACACTGCAGATAAAAGATAATCAGCGTTCATGTAAGCAGCTGCCCTGTTGTGGTAGCATCACACTGTTTCCTTCTAGGCATCTAGAAACTCTGGCTCTTATAGGTTTTTCTCCCCTTCTTCCTCAATGATTCCAAAAATACCTTGAGATACCACAGACGTGTCTTTCGTGCTAAGCACTCCACAGTTTCTTATTCTCTGCATGTTGACCAGTCATAAGTCATCATGTTACTTCCCATATACTGCAAGAGGAAATTTCTGATGAGGGTTGGGAAATGGGATAATCTATCAAAATAGCATTCCATCACTGGAGGTTTGTTTAATACTGCATTCATTTAGCAAAATAATAACAGTGGGATCTCCCCTAGGGTCTAGCACCTAACTATCTGTGAAACAGATCTTAAACTGGACAGAAACTGTCTGAGCAGCACAAACTGGACTGGATGGGCTCTAAGAATCCTAAAAAACCAGCAATTGGGTGAGTAGGGAGGTGGAAGTAGGTCTGGGAAGTAGTTGGGGGTTGTAGACAAAATACATTGTCTACAATTCTGAAGTAATAAATAAAAAGATGACTTTTAAAATGCAACATAAATAAAGCAACTGAGGTTATCTGATTGATTAATGGCAGAAGACATGAAGAACTACAGAGGGAAGAGTATCTTTAAAATACAATTTCGAATGTATTAATGCTGATATTATGTTCACAGTTTAAGTTAGAGCCAACACTACTATCTTGAAAGGGACTAGACAGACACCAATACCCTGGCAGACTCACGTATCACGTCATCAGCCCTCATAACAACTACTGGGAACCAATACTATTTCTTTCCTATTGGGAGAGAAACATATCTATACAGAGAAAGAAAGGGAAAAGTGAGGGTGGTTAAAACATGTGGTAAGGAACTCTCACTTGGCTACAAAAACTCTGACCATAAGTAGAGAGGAAGAGGCATCTCTAGAAAGCTACACATGGATCTGGGGCCTCAAAGATTAAGAGTTCTATGATCTCTTCCCACCTAAGCGCCACCGACATCTTTCAATTAATATGTTGCCTTGGAAGTATAAGTAATAGCAAAACAAACCTTACATTGACTGGCAGAAAATAAAGCAACAATCTTGGGTGCTTATATCCCAGCAGTCTCATCAGAGGCAATTCAAAAAGCAAGTACCCTCATCTTCCACCTGGAACTGTCTGAGCGACTGGATTTAAATGACAGTTCTTTTTCAGACAGTAACATGAAGAATGTGTAACTTTGAGAAAGAAATTATACAAAGAAAAAAAGAGTTTACTGAAATCTGGACTCCTCTTTAAGGATACTTAGACATATTCTTGAGGCATTACCCAACTTTGTAAATAACTACAATGCCACAGGTCACTCACCATATGGTAAAAAAAGCAATAACTTTCCATATATACTCAGATATAAATTATAAAAATGACTATAATCATTCTCAGAACCATTCAAAGTCCAAAATAAAGTGTTTTACACCAATATTCTCCTACAAAGCTAAGAACTAGAGATTCTCTGTTTCAGTGCATACTTCATAGACACTAATTTGGTTTGTATAATGATCTTTGAAGTTTCCACAGAAAGCAAATTCATATAAAAGTGTTGATGCAATAACTATAAACCTATCTGAAAATTCATAGTCTAGAAGAAGAAGAAAAAGGTTATCCCAGAATGATTTTTGTTAATTAATTGTGAGTATTTTCATTGTGGTGAACATCTTTAAGAAAAAGTAAAATCAATATATATAAACAAATTCAAGTTTTGATCCATAACTTTTATTCAGATCACGAATCAAGGCTGCATCCATCCTCCATTTCTGTTGTATGCTAAAAGATGGAGGTTGATGGATGATAAATTAAAAGATTTATTTTATGTACACAATGAGAAAAACTGTATTAATGATGATGAAATTGATTTTTAAATAAATTCTATATAAATATTTATATATCCAGTAAAACATAATTATGTATTCACATAAATAATGTTTTATCTATGAATTACAGTGAAAATTACAGGAGAAACTCGAAGATATTTCTATGCCAGGGCATTGTATTGTGGTACCATATTCCATATAAAGAGACTTAAAATATAGAAGTCTTCATTTTTGAGATATAAGCATACAATGTTTGGTAAATCTATGACTTTGATGATTTTATTATTCTCTGCTCGAATCTGATTATATTTGAACACTCATTATTATTTAAATCATAATGTACAATGTGCCCTCAAGGTTCATGTGTTGAAGTCTTACATCCAAATAGAGCTCTAAAGAAGCAACTGGAAAATAACACCTTTGATTTCATCAATACATCAATTGTTGGTTCATGATTTGTTGGACAACTAAGACATGACTAGAATTTAGGAGCTGAAAGAAACTAATCCACAAAGGCATGCTTGGTGGACAAATCTTACTCCATGCTTCATACCAAGCCCCCTCAGCAGGTTGTTACTCAGCCATGTGCTTGTCACCATGAGGTTCTCCCTCAACACAAGTTCACAGGCAGAGTGCCAAGTAGTCATAGACTCAATATGGATTACCTTAGCCAAAGTGCCCCACAGTGGAGATATGGAACCTGAAGAGATTACATCCAGTAGTCAGACAGGACCCCAGTGGAGGGATGTAAACACCAACCCTCCTACAGAACTTTCAGCCCAAATTGCTCCTGTCTAAAAGAAATACAGGGGCAAAAGTAGTGCAGAGACTGAAAGAATGGATGACCAGTGACCAGCCCAACTTGGGAGCCATCCTCATGGGCAGGCACCAATACCTAACACTATTACTATGCTATGTTGTGCTTGCAGACAGGAGTGAAGCATGACTGCCCAATAACTGGCCCAACTTGAGACCCATCCCTTGAGCAAGCTACAATCCTTGACACTATTAATGATACTCCATTATTCTTACAGACGGGAGCCTAGCATAACTATCCTCTGAGAGGTTCTACCCAGCAGCTGACTGAGACAGATGCTGATACTTTTGGCCAAGCACTAGAAGGAAGTCAATAACCCCTATGGAAGAGTTAAGGGAAGGACTGAAAGAGTTGAAGGGGATGACAACCCCACAGGAAGACCAACACTGTCAGCTAAACTGGACCCCTGGAATCTCCCAGAGACTGAGCCACCAACTAAAGATGCATACACTACAGGGCTGGGCTGGTCCAAGGCCCCAGC
Organism: Mus musculus; assembly: GCF_000001635.26. NCBI lineage: Eukaryota > Metazoa > Chordata > Mammalia > Rodentia > Muridae > Mus > Mus musculus. Next base: position 52,136,452 of record NC_000070.6, read on the forward strand.
ACATATATAAAGGAAGGCTGCCTTATCTGACCTCAGTAGGAGAGAATGTGCCTAATCCTGTAGAAACTTGATACCCCAGGGTGGGAGGAGACCCCCAGTGGCAATCTCTCAGACTTGAAGGTAAGGAGTATGGGGGGAAGAACTCTGCAAGAGGAAATAGGGTGAGGACAGCATTTGGGATGAAAAATAAGCAAAATAACTAATTAGTTAAAAACAACTTATGTAAGAAAACTCAAGAGAGAGAGAGAAATGTCAGTAAATGTGAGCATCAATCCAACTGTAACCTTCAGAAATCTAAGGCATGTGTTCTATACAAGAAGAAATAAAATAATTTGATTTTAAAAAAACAGATTGCAGTTTTTAAAAAGTTTCTAGCATGTGTCAAAAATAGCATAAGTGAGCAGAGAATATAAACATAAAGCCTAAAAGTAAATTATTCTTAGTAATAGCATTATATTAAAACTGCTGAAGACAGAGAATTTGACAGTGAGTGTCTTTGAGAGAAAATGGTTCAGTACACATAGGAAAAAGGAGCAAATAAATGAAAGTTATCTGATAGAATGTTTTATACATAACTCACTAATAATTGGAGTAATTGAAGTAAAACAAATAGATCAGAAACGCTCATTAAAAACTGACAGACAAATACAATTCTGAGAGAAAATGAAAATCAATGTAAAAACTATTTGTGACAGGCACTCATAATGAAAATCAATTTAGTGGATGTCTGCTTGGAAAAGGTTACATTTTGAAGACAAAGAGTCATAGGAACATCTGGGTAAATATAATGTGTCAATTGTGACACAAAAAAGCAAACATGCATTTTATGTACCCTTTTCAATATCTTTTACAATACAACAAAGAACATGATGAAAATAGTTTTTGCCAGTTGAAGGTTAAAATTTCCATTTACTCACATGAGCATTCGTGTGATGGTAACAGGAATGAATTCTCCTAATACGCCTAAGACCATGGTATAATCATCCCATCCTTTATAAAGGAGAGAGGAGCCTGCACACTGCAGTCATGGTACTGATGATTAGAGAATACTGAGGGTTGAATTCTAGTATATCAAATGTTATCATGTTTGTTAACATGTTTAAGAACATGTTAACAGGATAGAACAAGTGAAAAGGAAAACAAATAGGAGGTACAATATCTCATAAATGAAAAAACAGAGAAGATACCTATCCTAAAAGATTCCCCAGGGACACAGAGATGGATCTGTGGTTAAGATAACTTGCTGCTCTTGTAGAGGACCTGGGTTCCGTTCCCAGTACTCACATGGCGGTCCATAATCCTCCATAAATCTAGGTCCAGTGGGTCTTCTTGTGGCCTTCCATGGGAGCCAGCTGTGCATATGGTACACATACATAAATGCAAGGTCACACTCATAAAAGTAAAGTATTTTTAAATTTTAAAAAGGAGAATTTGCATATTGACATACAGAAGAATGTTGATCATTTGTCTTGTTTATGAATCTCCACATATCACTTCTTAAAAAAATGATTGAGAAATAATGGCCATGGTAGCTAAAATATGCTCACAAAATCCAGAGATCTCCACATGCCACTTCTACTAAATATATAACCGGATATGGATTTCCAGATGTAGTCAAGTCCCTGAAACTTGAGCTGGAGAGGTTATTTGGATAATCTCTTGAATTCAGAGATGTATAGAGCATTTCTGAACTATAAAGAGAGAAAATAAGCCAGAAATAATATCTTGAATCCCAGTGCGTATGAACTGATAAGCAAATATGGAGATGTCAGAAAGACACAAGAAGAGTGCTGGAGCCTACCAGCCAACCAACATAACCAAACCAAGGAATTCCAGATTCAGAGAGAGACCTTGTCTCAAAAATAAGACATAAAGGTATTGAGGAAAATATCTGATATCAACCCTGGTCCTTCCCCGAAAGCATGTACATTTTTGTGAATCTGTGCATAACGCCTTCAAAAACAGATTCATACATACACAGAAAATAAATTTTTTAAAAAAGACAGATTAAATGAAGAATTAAAGAAGAGGGGCTGGGAAAATGGTTCAGTGAGTAGAAATACTTTCTACACAAAAATATAGACCTGAGTGCAACCCCTCAGAGCACATGTATTGTGCTTATCCCTGTAGCCGGATTGGAGGAAGAAACAATACTATCATAGGGTCTTCTTGCAGATATTCTAAGCATTTCCAGGTTTACTAAGAGACACCATCTCAAGTGAAAAATGGAGAAAGTAGTAAAATAAGACTTCTGATGTCCTCCTGTGGCTCCAGACTCCCATATATATATACTCCACACATTCAATTCAAGAAAAAATTTTTTGAAGATTTATTTATTTTTTTATTAGATATTTTCTTTATATACATTTCAATTGCTATCCCAAAAGTTCCCTATATCCTCCCCCCGCCCTGCTCCCCTACCCACCCACTCCCACTTCTTGGCCCTGGCATTCCCCTGTACTGGGGCATATAAAGTTTGCAATACCAAGGGGCCTCTCTTCCCAGTGATGGCCAACTAGGCCATCTTCTGCTACATATGCAGCTAGAGACAAGAGCTCTGAGGGTACTACTTAGTTCATATTGTTGTTCCACCTATAGGGTTACAGATCCCTTCAGCTTCTTGGGTGCTCCTCCATTGGGGGCCCTGTGTTCCATCTTATACATGACTGTGAGCATCCAATTCTGTATTTGCCAGGCACTGGCATAGCCTCATACAAGACAGCTATAACAGGGTCCCTTCAGCAAAATCTTTCTGGCATATGCAATAGTGTCTGGGTTTGGTGTCTGATTATGGGATGGATCCCCGGGTGGGGTAGTCTCCGCATAGTCCATCCTTTATAAACAACAAGTAAAAGCACCTTTATCAAAGCTGAAGACCTGAGTTTGATCCCTGAGACCAACATGTTTGAAGGAGGGAACTAACTCCTGCAAGTTGCCTCAGACCTTCACCTGTGCATCAGAGCATATGCACACACACACACACACACACACACACACACACACACACCAAACAAGTAAATACATGAAAAATACATCTTAAATTAGAAATAAAGAAGGTCATTTCATACTGATAACGAAAACAAAGTTTTAAGATTTGCAATCCTAAACTACTTGCATTAAACACTGGAGTAAACAATTTTATAAAACAGTATCTACCATATGTACAAGCACAAATTATCCCCAACATAATAATAGCAGGCAATTTTAATACTCTACTCATATTAATAGATTTCTGTCATCTAGGATAGCTTGATCTGTTATCTGAGATTAAGTGAACCTACTAGATATCTACAAAATGCTCATGTATATAAATATATGCACAATAAATATAAATACATATATATAAATATCCCATGCAGGCACTGAAAGCATATACACTATTCTCAATAGCCTATTGAACTTTCTCTGCATTAGAGAAACCCATATATTAGGGTACAAAAGAAGTCTTAACAAATACAAGAAATTTTAAATTATTCCTTCTATATTAACTCACGTTAATGGAATGAAACTAGAAATCAACAGCTAAAAATACTGCTGGACATATACGAATTCATGAAGATCAAACAACACACTAATGAACGATGAATAAGTCACTGAAGAAATTAAGAGGTAAACCTTAAATATTGCTATACTTAAATAAAAGTTTGAAAATAGTATACCAAAACCAATGGAACAAAATGAAATCAATACTAATGTGGGATGAAGGCAATATCAATATGTATATTCATACTTATAAAAACCTACTTTACAAAACCATACTCAAGCAACTAAATAGCTTAATAGTATAGCTCAGTGCCTTCAAATAATGCACAAGCCATTTTTAAATCAGCATATGAAAAAATATTCATTAATGGAAGGCAGAAATTAATGAAATTAAAATGAAAAAATAATTATTGAAACAATTAATTGTTTAAAGATAAACAAGAATTGCAAATTCATTCAAATCAATTAAAAAAAAGAAAAAAAAACAAAAGAAAAAAGAAAAACCAAAAGAAAAAGAAAATTAGAGATGAAGGACATATTACAACACATAATGATGACATTTAAAAAAATCAATAGGATACATTTTATTTTTATTACACTAAAGTGAAAAACCTAAACAAAAGTCTTAATTTCTACCTTTATGTGATACAATAAAATCAAATGCTGGTGAGATAAATTGAATTCTAATAATGACACTGGAGTGGTCATTTTAAAAAATACCAATTGAAAATAATCTAGGTCCAGAGTGAGTCACTGCTGAATTCTCACAAACCTTTAGAGAAGAATCAATAGCAATCCTTCCAAATTTATTTTATAAAATAAAAAAATGAAAAGTTTCTTCATAAAAAATGAAAACTACTACCAGAGCTTTATGTGGATCTATTATTACTCTTGTATTAAATTCAGATAGACCAAACAAATTATAAACCTATCTCCTGATGAAACAGATGCCAATATATACAATAAAATATAAAAAGATTTAAGGGCATATCAAAAATTATTCACCGTGATAAAGTTGGCTTCATTTCCAAAAGACTAAGATGGTTCAACACACACAAATCACCTAATGTAATACATTACAAAATTGAACTCAAAGACAGAAACCGCATGGTCATCTGAATAGATTCAGAAAAGGCCCTTGACAAGATTCATAGCTTTTCATGACAAAACTTTTGAAGAAACTGAGATAAAAGGAAACAACTCAACATAATAAAGGATGTATATAACAAACCTATGGCCATCATTATATTAAAATCAGAAATACGGATGTCCAGTCCCTCAATTGTTACTCATTATAGTGCCTGAAATATTGCTTAGAACAATAAAAACAAAAGAAGAAAATAAAATAAGTACAAAGAGGAAGGAAAGAAATTGAAGTATTCCTATTTATAGATATGTTTTTATCTGCGAAAGAACTTAAGGATTCCACCAGAAAACACTTAGTGCTGATAAAAAGTTCCATAAAGTGCCAGGTTTCACATTTCAAATCAATAGCCTATGCATATATCAATAATGAACATAATGAGAAATAAACCAGGGTGGAAATCTTATTCATGATAAACCCCCAAAGCACAAAGCAAAATACAATGGAAAAAAACAGAGTAGGAAGTAAACAACTTCTGAAGTAGTCTTTAAAGTACTAAATAAAAAAATCGATGTTACTAGAAGTTCAAAACACTTCCCATGTTCATAAATTAAAGGATTTCATATTATAAAAATTCCCAAGAATTTACTAATTGATTCAATGAAATCTCCATAAAAATTTCAATGTTATTCTTCACAGAAATAGAATCAATAATACTAAATCATATATGGGTGCACAAAGGACCCCAGAGAGCTAAAGTAATCCTGAGAAAAAGTAATAATTCTGTAAGTATCAACATACCTGATTTTAAGTTATCCTACAGAAACACCATAACAAAAAAAAAAAAAGTCATGATTCGGGCACCAAAGAAGACATGAAGATCAATTGAACAGAATAGAGGTCTATGATACAATGTGGCACACAGTTACTGCTGCCCAGTGATGGAAAATGAGAGCATCTTCAAAAAACTGTTGGAAAACACAAGTAGACTTCGTAAATTTGATCTGTGTCTTCAAATTGTATGAAAATCCACTCAAATTGGACCTTAAACACTATAGTTGGTAAAGCAAAAACTACAAAAATTGTTTCAAGCCATCAGCATATGCAAATGTTTTCCAGATTGGACTCCAGATACTTAAGTAGTACCAAAAATCAACAAATCAATTTCTTAAGAATTACAAACTCGGTGAAGTAGCTGGATATAAAATTAACTCAAACAAGTCAATGGCCTTTCTCTACACAAAGAATAAACAGGCTGAGAAAGAAATTAGGGAAACAACACCCTTCTCAATAGCCACAAATAATATAAAATATCTCGGCGTGACTCTAACGAAGGAAGTGAAAGATCTGTATGATAAAAACTTCAAGTCCCTGAAGAAAGAAATTAAAGAAGATCTCAGAAGATGGAAAGATCTCCCATGCTCATGGATTGGCAGGACCAACATTGTAAAAATGGCTATCTTGCCAAAAGCAATCTACAGATTCAATGCAATCCCCATTAAAATTCCAACTCAATTCTTCAACGAATTAGAAGGAGCAATTTGCAAATTCATCTGGAATAACAAAAAACCGAGGATAGCAAAAACTCTTCTCAAGGATAAAAGAACCTCTGGTGGAATCACCATGCCTGACCTAAAGCTTTACTACAGAGCAATTGTGATAAAAACTGCATGGTACTGGTATAGAGACAGACAAGTGGACCAATGGAATAGAATTGAAGACCCAGAAATGAACCCACACACCTATGGTCACTTGATCTTCGACAAGGGAGCCAAAACCATCCAGTGGAAGAAAGACAGCATTTTCAACAATTGGTGCTGGCACAACTGGTTGTTATCATGTAGAAGAATGCGAATCGATCCATACTTATCTCCTTGTACTAAGGTCAAATCTAAGTGGATCAAGGAACCTCACATAAAACCAGAGACACTGAAACTTATAGAGGAGAAAGTGGGGAAAAGCCTTGAAGATATGGGCACAGGGGAAAAATTCCTGAACAGAACAGCAATGGCTTGTGCTGTAAGATCGAGAATTGACAAATGGGACCTAATGAAACTCCAAAGTTTCTGCAAGGCAAAAGACACTGTCTATAAGACAAAAAGAACACCAACAGACTGGGAAAGGATCTTTACCTATCCTAAATCAGATAGGGGACTAATATCCAACATATATAAAGAACTCAAGAAGGTGGACCTCAGAAAATCAAATAACCCCCTTAAAAAATGGGGCTCAGAACTGAACAAAGAATTCTCACCTGAGGAATACCGAATGGCAGAGAAGCACCTGAAAAAATGTTCAACATCCTTAATCATCAGGGAAATGCAAATCAAAACAACCCTGAGATTCCACCTCACACCAGTGAGAATGGCTAAGATCAAAAATTCAGGTGACAGCAGATGCTGGCGAGGATGTGGAGAAAGAGGAACACTCCTCCATTGTTGGTGGAATTGCAGGCTTGTACAACCACTCTGGAAATCAGTCTGGCGGTTCCTCAGAAAATTGGACATAGTACTACCGGAGGATCCAGCAATACCTCTCCTGGGCATATATCCAGAAGAAGCCCCAACTGGTAAGAAGGACACATGCTCCACTATGTTCATAGCAGCCTTATTTATAATAGCCAGAAACTGGAAAGAACCCAGATGCCCCTCAACAGAGGAATGGATACAGAAAATGTGGTACATCTACACAATGGAGTACTACTCAGCTATTAAAAAGAATGAATTTATGAAATTCCTAGCCAAATGGATGGACCTGGAGAGCATCATCCTGAGTGAGGTAACACAATCCCAAAGGAACTCACACAATATGTACTCACTGATAAGTGGATACTAGCCCAAAACCTAGGATACCCACGATATAAGATACAATTTCCTAAACACATGAAACTCAAGAAAAATGAAGACTGAAGTGTGGACACTATGCCCCTCCTTAGAAGTGGGAACAAAACACCCATGGAAGGAGTTACAGAAACAAAGTTTGGAGCTGAGATGAAAGGATGGACCATGTAGAGACTGCCATATCCAGGGATCCACCCCATAATCAGCATCCAAACGCTGACACCATTGCATATACTAGCAAGATTTTATCGAAAGGACCCAGATGTAGCTGTCTCTTGTGAGACTATGCCGGGGCCTAGCAAACACAGAAGTGGATGCTCACAGTCAGCTAATGGATGGATCACAGGGCTCCCAATGGAGGAGCTAGAGAAAGTACCCAAGGAGCTAAAGGGATCTTCAACCCTATAGGTGGAACAACATTATGAACTAACCAGTACCCCTGAGCTCTTGACTCTAGCTGCATATGTATCAAAAGATGGCCTAGTCGGCCATCACTGGAAAGAGAGGCCCATTGGACACGCAGACTTTGTGTGCCCCGGTACAGGGGAACGCCAGGGCCAAAGGGGGAGAGTGGGTGGGTAGGGGAGTGGTGGTGGGTGGGTAAGGGGGACTTTTGGTATAGCATTGGAAATGTAAATGAGCTAAATACCTAATAAAAAATGGAAAAAAAAAAAAAAAAAAAAAAAAAAAAAAGAATTACAAACCTTGGACAGCTCCACCATCTTCCTTCTGAACCCAACAGAGGGCACCAGGGGCCCTAGAGTACTCTCCACATCACAGGACCTTGGGATCACTCGAGATCACTGGTGAGTGGAACACAACATTAGCTCCAAAGAATCAAGGAGGGTCTTGTGCCAGCAGGAACAGAGAAGGAGGAACCCTGCCCAACAAGAGGGATCCCCGCCATCTTCTGTGTGAACCCTGCCAATGGCTTCGAGGGACCCAGAGGACTCTCCATGCTGCAGGACCCCTAGCACACACAGGACCTCCTGATCACCAGAGAACATGTGGACGACAGAGCTTCTTGGACAGGGTCCAGTCTGGCTTTCATCCTCAGCCAGGAGGCAGAGATTAGACCGAGAGCCCTGGGCACCTTCCTTGCCATAGGAGAATCGGCCTACAGGGAGGGCTCTGACCACAGGACTTAGGAGGTGGATCAGAGCTCCATACTTCTAGACACCTATCCTGCAAGAGGAGAGCTTGCCTGCAGAGAGTGTTCTTACCACTGGGACACAGGAGAGAGTTGGACTCCCAGAAGTGCTGACAGAAGCTAACAGAATCACAGGATGATCAAGCTCCAGATAGAGACAACTTGAACATTAACACCAGAGATTACCATATGGCCAAAGGCAAATGTAAGAATCTTACTAACAGAAACCAAGAACACTGGGCATCATCAGAACCCAGTACGCCCACCACAGTGAGTCCTGGATACCCAAACAAACTGGAAAAAGCAAGACTCAGATTTAAAATCATATCTCATGATGGTGGTAGAAGATTTTAAGAAGGACATTAATAACTCACTCAAAGAAATACAGGAGAACACAGCTAAACAGGTAGAAGCCCTTAAAGAGGAAACACAAAAATCCCTCAAGGAATTACAGGAAAACACTGCTAAACAGGTAGAAGTCCTTAAAGAAATACAAGCAAACACTGCTAAACAGGTAGAAGTCCTTAAAGAAGAAACACAAAAATCCCTTAAAGAATTACAGAAAAACACAACCAAACAGGTGATGGAATTGAACAAAACCATACAAGACCTAAAAAGGAATGTAGAAACAATAAAGAAAATCCAAAGGGAGACAACTCTGGAGATAGAAATCCTAGGAAAAAAATCAGGAACCATAGAAGCGAGCATCAACAACAGAATACAAGAGATGGAAGAGAGAATCTCAGGTGTAGAAAATTCCATAGAAAACATGGGCACAACAATCAAAGAAAATGCAAAATGCATAAAGATCCTAACTCAAAACATCCAGGAAATCCAGGACACAATGAGAAGAACAAACCTATGGATAATAGGAGTAGATGAGAAAGAAAATTTTCAACTTAAAGGGCCAGCAAATATCTTCAACAAAATTATAGAAGAAAACTTCTCATACCTAAAGAAACAGATGCCCATGAACATACAAGACGCCTACAGAAATCCAGATAGACTGGACCAGAAAAGAAATTCCTCCCAACACATAATAATCAGAACAACAAATGCACTAAATAAAGACAGAATATTAAAAGCAGCAAGGGAAAAAGGTCAAGTAACATATAAAGGCAGGCCCATTAGAATTACTCCAGACTTCTCACAAGAGAGTATGAAGGCCAGAAGATCCTGGACAGATGTTATACAGACAACAAGAGAACACAAATGCCAGCTGCAAAACTCTGAATCACCATAGATGGAGAAAACAAAGTATTCCATGACAAAACAAAATTCACACAATATGTTTCCATGAATCCAGCCCTTCAGAGGATAATAATGGGAAAACACCAACACAAAGATGGAAAATACACCCTAGAAAAAGCAAGAAAGTAATCCTTCAAAAAACCTAAAAGAAGACAGCCACAAGAACAGAATCCCAACATTAACAAGAAAAATAACAGGAAGAAACAATTACTTTTCTTTAATTTCTCCTACCATCAATGGATTCAATTCCCCAATGAAAAGACATGGACTAATAGACTGGCTATGCAAAAAGGACCCAACATTTTGCTGCTTGCAGGAAACCTACCTCAGGGACAAAGACAGACACTACCTCAGAGTAGAGGGCTGGAAAACAATTTTCCAAGCAAATGGTCCAAAGAAACAAGCTGGGGTAGCCATTCTAATATCGAATAAAATTGACTTCCAACTCAAAGTTATCAAAAAAGACAAGGAGGGGCACTTCATACTCATCAAAGGTAAAATCTACCAAGACTAACTCTTAATTCTTAAATATCTATGCTCCAAATGAAAAGGCAGCCACATTCATTAAAGAAAGTTTAATAAAGCTCAAAGCATACATTGCACCTCACACAATAATAGTGGGAGATTTCAACACCCCACTCTCACCAATGGACAGATCCTGGAAACAGAAACTAAAAAGAGACACATGAACACTAACAGAAGTTATGAAACAAATAGATTTAACAGATATATACAGAACATTTTATTCTAAAACAAAAGGATATACCTTCTTCTCAGCACCTCATGGTACCTCCTCCAGTATTGACCATATAATCAGTCGCAAAACAGGCATCAACAGATACAAAAATATTGAAATTATCCCATGCATCCTATCAGATAACCACAGACTAAGGCTGATCTTTAATAACAGCATAAGTAATAGAAAGCCAACATTGACACGGAAACTGAGCAACACTCTACTCAGTGAAACCTTGGTCAAGGAAGAAATAAAGAAGGAAAATAAAGACTTTTTAGAGTTTAATGAAAATGAAGCCACACCATACCCAAACTTATGGGCCACAATGAAGGCAGTCCTAAGAGGAAAGCTCATATCCCTGAGTGCCCCCAAAAAGAAACTAGAGAAAGCATACACTAGGAGCTTGACAGCATACCTAGAAGCTCTAAAACAAAAGGAAGCAAATTCACCAAAGAGGAGTAGACAGCAGGAAATAATCAAACTCAGGGGTGAAATAAAAAAAGTGGAAACAAGAAGAACTATTCAAAGAATCAACCAAACCAGGAGCTGGCTCTTTGAGAAGATCAACAAGATATATAAACACCTTAGCCAGACTAATAGAGGGCACAGGGACAGTATCCTAATTAACAAAATCAGAAATGAAAAAGGAGACATAACAACAGAACCTGAGGAAATCCAAAATGTCATCAGATCCTACCACAAAAGGCTATACTCAACAAAACTGGAAAATCTGGATGAAATGGACAAATTTCTAGTCAGATACCAGGTACCAAATTTAATCAGAATCAGATTAATGATCTTAACAGTCCCATTTCCCCCAAATAAATAAATAAATAAATAAATAAATAAATAAATAAATAAAATGGAAGAAGTCATTAATAGTTTCCAAAAAAAAAAAAAAAAAAGGCCAGGACCAGATGGGTTTAGGGCAGAGTTCTAGCAGACCTTCAAAGAAGACCTAATTCTAACTCTCCTCAAACTATTCCATGAAATTGAAACAGAAGGTACTCTACCCAATTCATTCTATGAAGCCACAATTACTCTGATACCGAAGCCACACAAAAATCCAACAAAGAAAGAGAACTTCAGAACAATTTCCCTTATGAATATCGATGCAAAAATTCTCAATAAAATTCTCGCTAACCGAATCCAAGAACACATCAAATCAATCATCCATCATGACCAAGGAAGCTTCGTCCCAGGGATGCAGGGATGGTTTTATATACAGAAATTTATCAACGTAATCCACTATATAAACAAACTCAAAGACAAAAATCATATGATCATCTCATTAGATACTGAGAAAGCATTTGACAAAATGCAACACCCTTTATGATAAAAGTCATGGAAAATCAGGAATTCAAGGCCCATACCTAAACATGATAAAAGCAATCTACAGCAAACCAATAGCCAACATCAAAGTAAATGGTGAGAAGCTGGAAGCAATCCCACTAAAATCAGGGACTAGACAAGGCTGCCCACTTTCTCCCTACCTATTCAACATTGTACTTGAAGTCCTAGCCAGAGCAATTCGACAACAAAAGGAGATCAAGGGGATACAAATTGGAAAGGAAATCAAAATATTACTATTTGCAGATGGTATGATAGTATAAATGTGACCCTTAATATTCCACCAGAGAACTCCTAAACCTGATAAACAGCTTCAGCCAGCGCAGTAGCTGGATATAAAAATAACTCAAATAAATCAGTAGCCTTTCTCTACACAAAGAATAAACAGGCTGAGAAAGAAATTAGGGAAACAACAGCCTTCACAATAGTCACAAACATTATAAAATACCTTGGTATGACTCTAAGGAAGTGAAAGATCTGTATGAAAAGAACTTAAAGCCTCTGAAGAAAAAAATTGAAGATGATCTCAGAAGATGGAAAGACCTCTCATGCTTATGGATTGGCAGGATTAATATAGTAAAAATGGCTATCCTGCCAAAAGCAATCTACAGATTCAATGAAATCCCCATCAAAATCCCAACTCAATTCTTCACAGAGTTAGAAAGTGCAATTTGCAAATTCAGATGGAATGACAAAAAACCTAGGATAGCAAAAACTTTTCTCAACAATAAAAGAAGCTCTGGTGGAATCACCATGACTGACTAAAGCTGTACTACAGGGCAATTGTGATTAAAAAAAAAAAAAACTGTCTGGTACTGGTATAGCGACAGACAGGTAGATCAGTGGAATAGAATCAAAGACACAGAAATGAATCCACACACCCATGGTCACTTGATCTTTGACAAGGGTGCTAAAACCATCCAGTGGAAAAAAGACAGCATTTTCAACAAATGGTGCTGGCACAACTGGCAGTTATCATGTAGAAGAATGGGAATTGATCCATTCCTATCTCCTTGTACTAAGGTCAAATCTAAGTGTATCAAGGAACTCCTCGTAAAACCAGAGACAGTGAAACATATAGAGGAGAAAGTGGGGAAAAGCCTCGAAGATATGGGCACAGGGGAAAAATTCCTAAACAAAACAGCAATGCCCTGTGCTGTAAGATCAAGAATTGACAAATGGGACCTCATAAAGTTGCAAAGCTTCTGCAAGGCAAAAGACACCGTCAATAAGACAAAAAGGCCACCAACAGATTGGGAAAGGTATTTTACCAGTCCTAAATCAGATAGGGAACTAATATCCAATATATACAAAGAGCTCAAGAAGCTGGTCTCCAGAAATTCAAATAACCCCATTAAAAAATGGGGTACAGAGCTAAGCAAAGAATTCTCAACTGAGGAATACCGAATGGCTGAGAACACCTGAAAAAAATGTTCAACATCCTTAATCATCAGGGAAATGCAAATCAAAACAACCCTGAGATTCCACCTCACACAAGTCAGAATGGCTAAGATCAAAAATTCAGGTGACAGCAGATGCTGGCAAGGATGTGGAGAGAGAGGAACACTCCTCCATTGCTGGTGGGATTGCAAGCTTGTACAACCTCTCTGGAAATTAATCTAGTCGTTCCTCAGAAAATTGGACATAGTACTACTGGAAGATCCAGCAATACCTCTCCTGGGCATATACCCAGAAGATGCTCCAACTTGTAATGAGGATACATGCTCCACTTTGTTCATAGCAGCCTTATTTATAATAGGCAGAAGCTGGAAAGAATCCAGATGTCCCTCAACAGAGGAATGCATACAGAAATTGTGGTACATCTACACAATGGAGTACTACTCAGCTATTAAAAACAATGAATTTATGAAATTCTTGGAGAAATGAATGTATCTGGAGGATATCTTCCTGAGTGAAGTAACCCAATTACAAAAGAAGTCACTTGATATGCACTCACTGATAAGTGGATATTAGCCCAGAAACTTACAATACCCAAGATACAATTTGCCAAACAGAAGAAAATCAATAAGCAGGAAGACTAACGTGTGGATACTTCATTCCTCCTTAGAATAGGGAATAAAATACCCATGGAAGGATTTACAGAGACAAAGCTACTAAAGAAGAGAAGCAACCTCAACAGGAGGAAAAGAAGACCTAGCACTGGAAACCTGGCCAGGTATCTGAGGCTAATAATGTCTTAAAACCTTAGAAAAGAACCTAATACCAGCCCTTTATTAAATCAGCACATTTTGTAACTGTATTCTAAGTATTTAGCATTATACCCACACGTAAATGCAGTGCTCACCCCTCATCAAAGAAACTTCTCCGTGCAGAAGATACAGACCATTACAGAGAGCCACAACTGGCCAAAATGCTAAGAAAAGCTAATCATGGGTGCTCAGATGCAATGGATATGTCTATAATACAACTATGCCTAAGGCTCAAGGAACATTGAGGAAGATTAGGCAGAAAGATTGTTAGAGCCAGAAGAGCATGGAGTCAGCTGTTAGACTGTGTTTCTTAGGAAAGCTACACTAACAATATTTTAACTGTATGGCTCCCTAACAAGACCAGGAGGGCGAACACACTAACAGACATGCTAATATGGGAGGGGTAAATTTCACAGGGTCCTACCCCTGCACAAAGAACTATGAGCAACTAACGACTGCCCAGTGAAGGAGAGTCCATCTTCCCCGGGGATGAATCCTCAATCACTAAAATTATATACTTACATGTATACATACAAGCAACACTGGATAGACTCAGCAGGTTTCATTTATACATTTATGCATGTATATGTAACAATAGTAATTGAAAGAAGAGATACCACTCGTGTGTGAGTAAGCAAGAGGACAAACGTAGGACTTTTCACTAGGAATACAAGCCACACTTAAGGAAGGCTCCATGCCAACCAGTAGATGGCCCACACAACTTCAATATCTTTGGAGCTGTTTTCTCTCATGATGCTGTATTTGGACATTTTGTTTGCCTTACTCTTCTCTTGCATAGTCATTATCATTTCCAATTTTGTGTTTTCACAGATCTTATGTGTGAGTGGAGTGTGCACGTGGCTTGTGGTAGGATACATGTGCACATGCATGAACTTTGTACCTTTGTGTGTATGTGTGTGTGTGTATGTGTGTGAGCATGTATGTGTTTTTTCATGCTTTTTTTTCTTTTTTTTCTGTTTTGTTTTATTAATGTTGGATTTTAAATTAGCCTATTTGTTGTCTAAAGAGGAGGGGCATGGAATTGGATTGTGAAGTGTTGGGGAGGTTGTAGGAGGAGATGAGGGAGGGGAACCATGATTAGAATACACCATATTAAAAATATATTTTCAGTATAAGAGAAAAAGAAAAATGGCTGCATTCAAGATAATCAGATTAAGTGAATTAAAATCTCAAAAGAGAAATATGCATGTGTTCTTTGATTTTTTTAGGTTTTACATTTTTTATGGATGCATAAAATCATGAATTTATAGATGACAGGAAAGTAAAAGTGAAATCTTAAAACAAAGGAGACACATGGGATGGAGGGGTGATAAAAAGAAGTACTGGGAGGTAGGCAGGGGAATTTGCTCCAAGCACATTAACTACTTGAATGAAATGCCCTTATGGAACCCAGTATAATAAAATTCTAAACTAGGGGGGAAAAGAGTTTAGTGAATCTACACACATTGGCCTCTGTTCTAATACCATTCTGCTGGTCCTTGAGTTTCATAATGACTCCTTATAGACTATAGACTATTCTCATATCTTCTAGGGTCTAGCCCTGCCTCTGTTTCCTTTCCTCCTCAGAGAAAGTTCTCTATTTTATTAGAAAAAAATCATTCATTCTCACATCATTATAAAGCATCAAGGTCAAATATGGGAATAACAACACATCTGTTCCACGGTCTCGTATAGTCCCATGTTTCTTCATATGAGTGTAAGTCTCAACAGTTTGCTCGGAGGTTCTCCCTTAGTTTCAGGCAACATAAGTTGCTCAGGAATTGGAAATGGCCTCATCTCCAGAGGTTTTATTTCGGTTTGACTCGGTTTTACTACCATCCCATAATTTTAAAGTGAGTAAAGATTTGTTGTTTAAAATTCTTACTTCCTTTCAGTTACATTTACATTTGTTTCCTATCATCCCATACTCCATGGTCTTTCTCAGAAACTCTTCTTGCCAATTCTGTACTATTAAGATATTTATCTATCCTAGGACAACTGTGGGTAAGCAGAAGTTCTGCTGGAGAGAGGACAGGCTGCCTTAACATCAATAAATGCAGTGGCAGTCCTAGAGGCTCACAGACTCCATAGAAAGCCACAATGGCAGCTTCATGGAGCTGAGGGTACACTGGTTTCTTCAGCCTGCACCATAGGCAGCTTATCTGAAGCCCTTTGCCGTAGGTGTCCTGGTAACACTAGGTGGCAGAATGTGCTACAGGACCTGTTAGCACAGTGACAGCTTTCTCATTGCATGCAGAAAAACTACAGAAGCAAGAGACTCCTCCCTGCTCAGGAAAATGCAAGGTTGGAGAAGCATGGTTAAATAACATCGTTCTGAAGCTGCAGGCTCAATCTGGAGCAACGAACAGCTGTCCAAACACTTCCCAAGCTGCTGGAATCACCTATGCAGCAATCTGGATGACTAATACACAGAGGCCGAGGCAGCCAATCCCAGGGTAAGACAAGACTGATCCAGAGTTCCGCAAAGCTCTTACTTGAATGAAAACAGCTCACCCCGTACTTGAAAATAATGCACATTCAGGAAACAAAAAAGCTCTGAAAGCCCTGAGATAGAGCAGAAAGTTGGCACTGTTTTATAAAATGATTTTTAGGAGAGGAAAAAAATCACATTTAATCTGTTTTTTAAAGATTTATTTATTATGTATATAGAGTTCTGCCTGCATGTACATCTGCATCCAGAAGGAGGCATCGGATCCCATTATAGATGGTTATGAACCACCACGTGGTCGCTGGGAATCTAACTCGGGGTTCTTTGGAAGAGCAGCCAGTGCCCTTAACCTCTGAGCTCTCTCTGAGCCCAACATATATAATCCTTATGTTTACTTTATATTTTAAGTGAATCTGATATCATTTTATTGTTAGAAAGTGTAGGCATAAGATTTCAAAAATGAAACAATTAAAAATCATAGTTTTGCTGAAAGTCAGAATTTTTTTAGGCTGCTTTGCATAAAATTCCAATGCATGGATTCAGGCTACTGAATGCTTTTGCCATGCAATTAACTGTTGCAATAGACCTTATTATGGAGGGAAGTGGAGTTCAGAATGATCACCGTTTTCCCTGGCAACGTAAACTGTAATTAAATCATGAACCTTTCTCGTTTATTCAGCTGAAACCAGCCTAGAATTTTTAATTTATTCATTCAAGTTGATAAATATTTATTAGGTATGTATTTACTTTAAGAACTCTCTTAGGAGTTTGGGATATAGAATGGAATAAAAAGTTGTCACCAGAGATGGAAGCAACTGACATAAGGAGGTAATTACAAGAAAATCAGGTGATAGCTGCCTCAGGCGATCAAATGAGGTTTTGCAGATGTGACATGTGACCTTGCTCTGTGAATTCTCACAGTTTTGTGTTCCCTTAGCATTCTTTTTTTACTTGAATTTTATACCAGAGAAGGCTAAATTACTTCACATAGTAGGCAGCTCTATAACTCTTTCTACACCTCAATGTGTTCGAGCCGTGTGTTGGCCTTTTGTATTCTTCTTAGTTAGAGTCTCCTGAGTGGCAGATAGATATCTGAGTAGCTTTGCCAATAACCTCACTTTTAAAAACACTTTTTATTGATTCTTTGTGAGTTTTACATCATGTATTCCAGTCCCACTCATCTTCCTGTTCTGTCATACCTGCCCTTCACACTTGCAACCTCTCCTGAAACAAAACAAACAAACATACATACACATACACACACGTGCACATGCACGCGCGCGCGCACACACACACACACACACATACACACACAAACATAGCAAAACATCTCATTGTTAAAGCTGTAATATGTCCCATTGTGTCTCACAGCATATCCCTCTGTCCACACATCTTCACTTGCAAATGGTTAGTTATGACAATGAATCATTGGTATGGTTCAAGGTCTCTGGCTTCTGGGATGCCATCAGTACTGCATCCTCACTGGGACTCATCTTGGTTATCCTGTTGTTTCCATGGATCGTTTAGATCCTGTGTCTTTGGATCAGCAAGACTGGCCCTTTTGCATTCTCCAACAGTTCACAGATGATGCATATTTTTGAGTAGGCCATCTCAAAGTCTTGAATCTGGGCTCTCCCTTATCCTCACCACCAGATTGAGCTCTCCAGTACATCTCCAGCTAGGTCACCCCATGCTGCCATTGACAGTAGGGACTCATACTCTCTCCTGCTCTCATACTCTCAGGGCCAGCTCACCGATACCCACTTTTCCAGAGCAGCCCATTCTCCCAAGTGCTGCATCCTATGAGGAGCTGGGCCAGCTCATCTGATCTCACACCTTTGCCAGCAGGGCCAGCTCCACTGTGCTGCCTGGACCAGGTGCAAAGCCCACTCTGCCAAGTGCTGCTGCAAATGAGACGTGTGGCCAGCTCTCCAGAGATCCCTAGCCAGTGAGGGGTCAATTCAGTTGTGCACAGCCTCTGGATATCCATGTAGTCCACTGGCTGCCTCCACCAGAAATATCTCTGTGTTCTCTAGGGGTAATACAAGTCTTGTACATCTACGCAGACCCCTGCCACTGCATAGCCATGGACCCAAACATTGCCCTCATGGCAACTCTAGGTGGGACCTCACTATAGCCACAGCTGGCAGGGCTGGCTGTTAACAGCAGGCTACTCCTCTCCACTCTCAAGTCTCTAGTTCCACCTCTCATCGTAATGCTTAAGTCACTCCACTTCTATTTCTTTCCCATCAGCCCATCACTTACTTGCACACTGTGGTGGCTTGAGCTGTAGGCTAGCCATAAGGCTGGTGAGCTCCTGGGTGACATCCTCTGTTAGGATTGTGTGGTGAGGCAGCAAGCAGGTATCTACAAGCTACCTGTGCTGTATAACCAATCAAGGGCAGGTCTGTGGGTGGCATGGAAGTCAGCAGATCTCTGACTGTCTTCCTTCTTGCTGCGAGATGGTTGGCAGGGGCTCTTTGTTTCTATGGCCCACCTGTGCTGTCAGGTGAAAGGCATGTCTATAGGTATCTTCTGCCACCCACACTGTGTGGAATGATGGAATGCAGAACTCTGTCTGCCTTCCTTCTCCTATGTTGTGCTGCTTGAGTTTGATTTTAATGGAATTTTATACATCCTAGGCAAAGAACAGCTTTGACCACCAAAGTAAGGCATCAAGCTAGAATGAGCAAAGGACTGCCAACTGCTCTGTCCCTGACTGATATAAGAACAACATACCCAAGAAGACCTCTCTTTGCCCATTGCTTGGGTTGAGGGAGGGGAGATTTCCTCACTCTAAGTAGACTGCACAAAGGTATCTCAATGGCTACCTCCCAATCAGGATGATCTGATGGGATTTTTGTTCCTTTGCTTTATGGGGTCCCCAACCCATTAAAATCCCCATGAGGAAGATCTTTGAACAATGCATTGGGGTTTCAGAAAAGTATGGAACAAAAGACACCCTCTCCTACACCATTTCCTAGTGTTGCAGGTCAAAAACTAAGTACAGTTATACTAAACAGTGTCATGTAGACTTCGTTTTTATAGTATGTAAAATTGGAAAGAAAAAAACTAGGCTTAAATTTATGGGAAGCATCATATAATTTCAATCTTTAAGCACATAATAAACTTTTTCATCAGTAAAGCAATACATACTTAAATATTTTCAATTGATTGTCTAAAGTAAAAAACACTTCTTTACATTTAATTAAGTATTATTCACAAGTTTGTCACTATACTCTATAGGCAGATGTGTAACAGACATCAACAATGAACAAATTTAGCTTTTTGGCATTAGCTAGATAATACTGAATTTGCTTTCTCTGAAAATATTTTTGAATCTCCATTTATAATAAAATGCTTTGCTCATTCAGTAATTGTTGAAGCCTACTTTTTATTAACCTTGAATAAAATGCAAAGGGCTTCCTGCTTTTGAGTTACGTGATCAAAATCTGAAAGCATATGGTCCCTTAGATAACAGTGATGTCAGTAGATAAACGAGTGCTCTGAAAACAGCCCCTTAGAGTAGTCCATTGGAAGATTGGCTGCTTCTCTGTTAAAAATTCTCCACTAACTCTATTTGACTTTCATTTTTCCCAAAATAGCTTTTCAACTTACAGGAAGCAATACATAATAATCAGACTGATGCAATTCAGTTGCACTAAATAGAAAACAATGATCTCATCCTACCTGCCTTTAACTCTACTACTAAGATAATCAATACCTACCCAGTCTTTGAATTTTTTTCAATTTTCTCTAAAACATTTGTTCGAGTACCTAAGCTAAACATGGTAGACGGAATAGACAGATAGTCTTTTCTCAGGAAGGGAGACAAAAATGAAAAATGCACAGTAGGTCTGAGCTGTTTGGTCTGATATTTAACTTACAAAAGTAGTTCTTAATAATGAGTTATGGAATCGTGCCAGGAAATGTCTCCCATCCTCCTCTTAGGTGAAGGCTGAGAACTGATACTTCCCTGTGTCAATAATAAAATGGAGAGGGTTCCAAGAAAAGCTTGGAATTCTTGCAAGAAAGGAAACTGAACACACTTTCACACAGACTAAGAAACATTCACATCATCCTCTGATTTGAAGCCAAAGGTGTTCTTGAAGTGAGTAAGATGCACATCTCTGGACTTGACCATCAAGAAGTTGTCTTTGTCCTTCCAGGAGATTTTTTCAAGAAAATCCTAGCTGAATCAACCACATGGTACAAAAGGAGAGCCTGGACCACCATAAAAGTATTTGTCTTCAAACATTTGGGAGATTTCAAAGACCTAGTGACCTCAGAGATATATGGTCTAGTTTCAGCTATCTTTTTGGCATCCAGCCTCAGGAATTATTGCTGATAGTAGAATCCCAGAAGTACAAATGAAATGCAGCTGGTCCATCAAGAGCAGACATTGACGCAAGAGCTGCTAGGCGCTCACAAGACTCAGCCAGTGATGGTACCATCAGTTTAGAGATCTGTGCTGTGCTGAGGAAACTGCAGGGTTAGAGTAGGCAATACTTCTGTCCTCAGTGCAAAATCACAGTACAGTCTCATAACAGGATGAATCACAAAGGCAAGACTCAGAAGACTATATACAACTTAGACCTTTTATAAAGTCTTAAGTTGAAGCAATATATTGATTTACAATGCATGCATAGATGATATCTCTTTTAAAAAATAATTAAGAAGTGGTGGAAAGATGGCTCAGAGATTAAGAGAAATAGATGTTCTTCTGAAGAATCCATGTTCAACACCCAGCAACCACATGGTAGTTCACAACTGTCCATCACTCCAGCCCCAGGGGATCTGATGTCCTATTATGACCAATTACACATGTGATGTAGAAACATATATGCTGGCAAAACATCTTTATACATAAAATAATTTTTTAAAATCTTTTAAAATAAAGACCAAAAATTAATATAATTTAAAAGAAAAACAAGAATAAGGAACAAAATAATACTGAGCATAAAATTTTTATATAGAGATCATCTTTGAGAAATTCACAAGGGGACAAAAATACCACATGGCTGGAATTAATTAATATAATTAAGATTTTTTTAAACTTGGAATTGAGATTGATAATATCTCTTATAGTACTAAAGCCATCATCATAAATCATTAAATAACCAAAAAGACCCTTGCATATGACGATATAGCATAAATAAGGGATTACAACTTATTTCTCTTCTTAAAACCATCACATCTACAAAGGGGGAAAAAGTCTTAATGAGGTAGCTATGTCCTCTACTGTAACAGTTGTCAATCTCTTACAGAAACAGTAGCCAACTCACAGCTCTCTGTGCCAGATATAAGATTGAACACTTGAAAGATACCTTGCTTACTAGCTTGCCTAAATCTGCCTTTCACTCAATTTCTCTGGTTACATACCTGGCGTTATAAGTGGAAAATGCCACTTTTGCTTGCTGGCATTGTATCAGTTGTCCATGTAGAAAATGATATGAGCTAACCCGTTTTTCCTGTAAACTAATCTTGCCTAAGACAACTAGAGGCCTCTTGAGCCTCTGCCTTGGACTCCAGGCTAACAAAGATAGTCACAAATTCTTCAATATTTTATTGACAGTTCAGAGGCTGGATCAAACTGAAACTATGGGCTAACATCACCACATTGCAGGAGAAGTCACCTCATTTCAGAAAGAGTTAATTAAATAAATCTAAAGTCTAATCAATTTTTTATTGAGTGAAAACAAGAAATATTCTATTTCTCTCAGTGAAAGTTTTAAAAATGAAAGTTACTGAGCTCTCTTTAGATGCTATTGCTGAAATCGTGAAGTTTTTCAGAGCTGGACCTCCTGTAGTCTTCCTGACTGGGAACATACAAGCACTTAGACCAGCACCTAATTTAAAGGTCACACAGCAAATCACAGCAGAATAAACACATCGAGTTTGCAGTGCTGTGTGTGTGACACCATTGACTTTTTCAAGTGAATGTTTGTATTGAATCTTCATTTCATGATAAATTTGAAGTAGGAGAGGAGTTATATATTCTTTTATAAAAATTAACATTATTTTTAGATTTTTTCATCTCTCTAATAGTTTTTTTACTTCCTTTATGACTGGCATGTGAGGGTGTGTGTGTGTGTGTGTGTGTGTGTGTGTGTGTGTGCATATTTAAATTCTCATGAGAAAATATCTTATTTCCAAAGTATTTCTTAGAAAGACAAATACTGCAAGCTGTATATATCATACATTGTATATTTTGAATAGAAGATTTTTTCCATTGCCGTCTTAACAAAATGTCTCATAGTTTTATCATTTCTAAGTAAACTTACACACAGGCTTGGTAAGCATCTTGTCTTCCCCTTGGAAACGGACAAGCCAA
Organism: Mus musculus; assembly: GCF_000001635.26. Classification (NCBI taxonomy): domain Eukaryota; kingdom Metazoa; phylum Chordata; class Mammalia; order Rodentia; family Muridae; genus Mus; species Mus musculus. Next base: position 52,159,339 of record NC_000070.6, read on the forward strand.
CCCAACTCACAACTAAACTGGGAATTCATCATGGTAGTATAGAAGCACAGAGAGAGAGAGAGAGAGAGAGAGAGAGAGAAGTTAGGTGATGATTTTAATTGCTTGTGGCATCAAGTAATGTTAATCTGACTCAACCAACTTTCCTGAAGGGAGAAGCACAGATTAATATAAGTTGGAAGTCTCATACAAGCAGAATCATGCAAACACCCTGTGTTTTTCTAGTCTTTTAATACTCTTCTATGAATATCTTTTAGATCTCCAACCTCTTATCAAAAGGCTTTATTTAATTAAGATGCCATTCAAGTCACATGTTGCAGCAAGTTCAGGCAAAGAGCCTTTGTTAAAGGTTTTATATTTTCTAAGTCCTTGATAATAAAATTAGAGGCAGTACCTGGATTGCTTCATTTCCTTAGCAAGGTGATCTCATTTATTGCATTGACATTCTCCCTAATTTCACATTTACAAAGTAATCTTCAGCTGAATGGACATAATATTAATCTAGCTCCTAATGACTTATCACCATACCCATAGATTAAGACATCTCTCAACCCTCGCTAGAGACAGATGGTGATCAATTCAGAGTCACAAAACTGGCTAAGGTGCAGAGAATAAAAGACCAGAAGAATTTCATTCCTAGATGGAACATATAGATCACAGATACTCCTCCAAAGACTCAACAGTCATTGCAGAAGAGGGGGCAGAAAGAGTCTAAGAGCCAGAGGAGGCAAATGATGAAAAAGAAGCAGAGTCTTCAGAACCCAGCAGAGCAACTTAAAGCCTAAGATTTATGTAAGCCCAAACCATCGAGTATGGGAGTGAATATGAAGTGCCACTCCTATCTGAAGACCTATCTGCAATTGTTAGCAGCTAGGAGAACAAAGGTCATTTCTCTAAGATTATCAATTGACCTATTCAAGTGGAAGGCCATACATTCTTTTTGGAGGAAAAGGACACAGCATTTCAAGGGAAGGGTAGTGGGGTGAATCTCGGAAGAATTTGAGGTGAGAGAGTAAATAGGATCAACCCCCCCTCCATTATACAAAATTATAATAGATAAATAATAAAAATATATTTTAGGAAGAGCCCATAACTATGCTAAAGACCAATCACCTCATTGTGAATAAGCACTCCAAAAATTAGAATTTAAAGAGTGTAGTGGCTATTCCTGGTTGTCAACTTGACAATATTTGGAATGAACTACAATCCGGAATTGGAAGGCTCACCAGTGACCCTTATCTGGAGGCTTGGAGATCCTTATCTGGATCTTGGTTTGAAGATCTTGAGCCATAGTGGCTATGGATTCCAGAAGATTGAATCTCCGAGTTTAAGGAACACACCTTTAATCTGGGCTACGCCTTTCATCTGGGATTAAAGGTGTGGCGGAACACACCTTTAATCTGAGCTACACCTTCTGCTGGAGACAATATAAGGACATTGGAAAAAGGGAGTCTAGCTCGAGCTCTTGCTCCTTCGCCTGCTTGCTGCGTGAGACTGAGTAACTGCTAGATCCTTGGACTTCCATTCACAGCTGCGACTGAACAATTGTTGGGAATTGGGCTGCCGACTGTAAGTCATCAATAAATTCCTTTACTATTTAGAGACTATTCATAAGTTCTGTGACTCTAGAGAACCCTGACTAATACAAAGAGCAAAGGTTCTGGTGCCTTTTAGTTATAGATACTACTTCCAAACCCTACGAAAGGACCTCACTATGTCTCATACAAGTTGGCAAATGTTTTGTGAAGGCATGGTTAATTTACCAGTATAATTCCATAATATATGTATATGAATAATTCTAGTAAGAGAAATTAGAGTACTTATTATTTGAGCAAGTTGTTTTCTATTTAGAAGGTATTATCAGCAAATAAGATTTGATTTTACAATAACCTGTTTCTGATATTGTTCAATGACATTTCTGAGCAGATGAATTATGACTGTATAAACTTAAATGTTTTCTCTTCTCCCTCACTAAAATCAAGTTTCAAAAATATCTCCATATTTTAACACTTTTAGGCTATTTCTTACTTCTTATTCTTATATTAGCACTGAAATTTTCTCCAAACAATAAGATTTAGAGAATATAAATGAGAGGAGAAAAATTTAATAATTTTTGTGTGAGATCTAAAAATAACTGGGTCATGTGTAAAATTAATAAATCAAATTTCACAAATAATACATATTTTAAAAAGCTTTCCATAACAAAATGAGAACTTTTTTCTTATTTCTGCAACTGAAATCCCCAAGGTGTTAGAAAGCAAGGACATGGATCACAGGGCCCCCAATGGAGGAGCTAGAGAAAGTACCCAAGGAGCTAAAGGGGTCTGCAACCCTGTATGTGCAACAACATTATGAACTAACCAGTACCCAGGAGCTCTTGTCTCTAGCTGCATATGTATCAAAAGATGGCCTAGTAGGCCATCACTGGAAAGAGAGGCCCATTGGACTTGCAAACTTTATATGCCCCAGTACAGGGGAACGCCAGGGCCAAAAAAGTGGGAATGGGTGGGGAGGGAAGTGGGCGAGAAGGGTATGGGGACTTTTGGGACAGCATTGGAAATGTAATTGAGGAAAATACGTAATAAAAAAATGTTTTAATGTTTTATTAAAGAAACATCATTTTAAAAAAAAAAAAAAAAAAAAAAAAAAGAAAGTTTCCTAATAGTTATAAAGAAGTAGCTTGGAAAAAAATCAAGAATCATTCATGAAGCTGAGTAGGAAGATCTTCATCTGTTCTGGGAGAATGATGGAACGATATGATTTCTCTCCAACTGTGAATATATGAAAATGATCAAAGGTATTTAGCAAATTATTTTTGCAATCTGAACTGTGGACCTCAATAACACATCCTGAGATATAAAAATCGCTATGAGCAATATTCTGTATACCTCAGTGAATAAGCCGACATCAAAGATGTCTCTTAGGTTTTGATCCCTAAGTAAAATCGGTTAGCTGAGCTCTGCGCTGCACTGTTGCTTCAGGTCAGAAAGCTTGAACTTCTCCATTTCAGATACTCTGAAGTATGAAGTCATTAATAAAGATGCAGGAAGTTATTCCCACCATAGTCGCTCTTAAACCTCATGAGCATGCACAAATATAAATACTTCCTGCTAATAAAATAGAGCTATGGATATGACTTGTCCTATTATCACAATGTATTATAACTAGCTTCACATGTGGGGCAATGCCCTTGTGGGCACATCACACAGTATCAGAATGACCCCAGTTCTGAAAGAGGCACAGGACCATTATTTCTAAAGTGAGGACAATTATAGGGCTCACCATGCATGCCCACAGAAAAACCAATTTAACTTTCTTTTGTAGCCTTTCAGATCAGAAATAACCTAGATATTTTATAGCTACATTCTTAAAATTGCAAGTTACATTGGAATGGTACAAACTTAAAAATACAATTGCATTTATGGACTATGTAGCTATGAACACATGAAACAGTTATATATACATATGTTATTATAGCAAGGAACAACTTGAATTATGGTTTTCTTGGTGTATGAAGTTTTAGGGTCATCTAAATAGCCTTCTTTGTCTTCTTTGCCTGATTTGCTTCCACATAATTCTAGCTTTAAATGGTAAGTGGAGAAATGAGTTTCTCTGTAGATAAGAGTAAAATGAGGCTAAGGGATTAAAAATAAGATATGCATGAGTCTATAAAATATGATCGGTTAACAATCTGGAGACGGGGATTTTAAATCCCACTTCTACAATAATGAGTTGTTTAAAGAACAGTTTACTGAAGTGAACTTCCCCCATCTTGACATATGTTAATTAAGATAAAACTGTGACCAAAAAAAAGCTTCTTTAAAATGCCATGAGATGGAACCCATACCTGATACAATTAATGGGATCAAAACCCTCAAACTAGATAGGTTTTAGGCCCCAGAGAAAAGCCTACAATTATTATTCTGCTAAATAAACATAGCAATAAAAGGACTCCTAAGGAGGCAATGCTATGTACATAGATCAGCACATCATTTGGTTCTCATCAGAGAAGTAACACAGAGAGCTGCAACTGGAAAACATGTAGAGAGTGGGAGATTCTGGAGTTCTCAGACCCAACTCTTTTTTGTTCTTGTTGTTGGGTGTTTGTTTGTTTGTTTGTTTGTTTGTTTTTCAAGACAGGGTTTCTCTGTATATCCCTGGCTATCTGGAACTCACTCTGTATACCAGGCTGGCCTTGAACTCAGAAATTTGCCTGCCTATGCCTCCCAAGTGCTGGGATTAAAGGCGTGTGCCACCAACACCTGGCCCAAATTGGATATCTTCATCACACCTCTACCCTCAAGACTCAGAGATCTATGCAAAAGGGAGTGGTAAGATTATAAGAGCCAGAGTTGGACAACTCTAAGGAAAACTGTTTTTCAAACACAGCAGGGCAGATGAACATATGAATTCCTAGAAACTGTGACAGTATGGACAAGATCATCACATCCTCAAGCCAGACAAAAATCTCAGCGTGGCAAAGAAGTAGGCCCAAATTCCCACCCCTAACTAAGAAACTCTTCACATATGGTATGTATACCAAGGGTAAGTCTGTCTTCTGTCTTCTTCAATGGTATAACATTGAGTATATCAACCAAACTCCACAACAGGCCCCATGTTCAGTAGCACATAGCCAACAAAAATCAGGCGCCATGCTTTTAGTGACTTTTTCTTTTTTGTATCTTTTTTTAATCTTTAAGAGTGAGAAAAAATATGAAGTTGAGTAGATAGGGAGGGGAAAATCTAGGAGGAGGTGGTGGACAGGAGAAAATGTAATAAAAATATAGTTTATGAAATTCTCAAAAAATAAGTAAATTTTAAAAAATTTCTAATACAAGGATTTCCTAGTTATCAGTCAAAATATTTTTATTTTTTATTTTGCCTCTACAAATAAATATGCACCAATATGCAATTCATGAAGGTATGCAATACATTGTTTTTAAATGCAGTACTTAGAAGGAGAAAAACCAAACCAAAAAGTATGGCTGAAGTATATGGTTTTGACAACATAATGAATGTACATTTTATTAAATAATGTCCTGGCTCTTTTACGTCAACTTGACACAAGCTAAAGTCTTTAGAGAGGAGGGAACTTCAATCTAGAAAATGTCTCCACAAAATTGAGCTGCAGGCAAGAATTAAGGGTATTTCTTTTCTTTATTTTTCTTTTTTTCTCTTTTCATTAATTTATTTATTCACTTTACATCCCAATGGCAGCCCTCCTCCCAGTCCCCCCTCATACAGCTCCACCTTCCACGTCCTCTCTCCTTCTCCTCTGAGATGGGGAAGGCCCTCCTGGGTGTCAACACACCTAGCACATCAAGTCACTGTACGATTAGGTTTATCCTCTCCCACTGAGGCCAGACAAGGCAGCCCAGTTAGGGAACCAGATCTGAAGGCAGGCAACAGAGTCAGCGACAGCCCCTGCTCCAGTTGTTGGGGGACTCACATGAAGGTCAACCTGCATGTCTTCTATATCTGTGCTGGGAGCATACGTCCTGTCTATGTTGCTCTATGGTTGTTGGTGGTTCAGTCTCTGGGAGCTTCTAAGGGTCCAAGTTACATAAATCTGTTGGTCTTCTCATGAATTCCCTATCCTTCAAGTCCCTCAATTCTTCCCCCAACTCTTCCACAAGACTCTCTGAACTCCATCTAATGTTTGGCTCTGGGTTTCCTGCATCTGTTTCCATCAGCTGCTGGGTCCTCTCAGATGACAGTTTTGCTAGGCTTTTGTCTGCAAGCATAATAAACTATTAGTAGAAATGTCAAAGATTGGTTCCTGCAGGCCCCGCTGGGCAAACCTAGCAACAGCCAACAAGGAGTACTGCCCTGTCCCATCTGAACGCCATTTCCTGGGCCACAGCTCCACCTGCAACCTGCTTGCTATCACCTGGGACAACCACCAAAGGCCTGCAGACATCAGAGACCACCAGCTCTGACTGCATCCCTGGAGGCCTGTTGCCACCAAGATCAACCAGCTCTATCTGCAATGCTAGAGGTCTGCTGACATCAGGAAGTACCAGGCCAGCCAACACTAGGGACAACCAGATGACTGAAGGCCAGAGCAAGAACACAATCAACAAAAGCCAGGGAAATATGGCACCACCCAAACACACATATATATATCCTACTACAGCAAGTTTTGAATACTCTAACGCATGTGAAGCACAAGAAAAATAGTCTTAAATCTAATCTTATGAAGAGGATAGAGGCCTTGAAAAAAAGACATGAATAATTCCCTTAAAGAAATACATGAAAACACAATCAAACAGGTAAAGGAAATGCATAAAATTGTTCAAGACCTGAAAAGGAAAATAGAAGCAATAAAGAAAACATAAACTGAGGGAATCCTTAAAATGGAAATCTAGGGCATTTTTAAATTGATGATAGATAAGAAAGGACTCAGCCCATTGTAGGTGGGACTAACTCTAGGCTGGTGTTCCTGAGTTATATAAGAAAGTAAACTGAACAGCCTATCCTTCAGTCTCTGCTCCACACTTTGTCTCTGTATTTGCTCCAGTGAGTATTTTGTTCCTCTTTCTAAGAAGGATCAAAGCACCCACACTTTGGTCTTCCTTCTTCTTGAGCCATACTTTGGTCTTCTTTTTAAGCTTCATGTGGTCTGTGAATTATATCTTGGGTATTCCTAGACTTTGGGCTAATATCTACTTATCAGTGAGTGCATACCATGTGTGTTCTTTTGTGATTGGGTTACCTCACTCAAGATGACATTTTCTAGTTCCATCCACTTGCCTAAGAATTTCATGAATTCATTGTTTTGAATAGCTAAGTAGTACTCCATTGTGTAACTGTACCACATTTTCTGTATCCATTCCTCTGTTGAAGGACATCTGGGTTCTTTCCAGCTCCTGGCTATTATATATAAGGCTGCTATGAACATAGTGAAGCATGTGTCCTTGTTATATGTTGGAGAATATTTGGGTATATGCCCAGGAGTGGTATAGCTGGGTCCTCAGGTAATGCTATGTCCAATTTTCTGAGAAACCGCCATCCCATATACAATCACCAAAACCAGACACTATTGTAGATGCCAAGAAGTGCTGCTGAAAGTAGCCCGATACAGTTGTCTCCTGAGAAGCTCTACCAGAGCCTGACAAATACAGAGGAGGATGTGTGCAGCCGCCCATTGTACTGAGCACAGGGTCCCCAGTGAAAGAGTTAGAAAAAGGACAGAAGGAGCTGAAGGGGTTTGCAACCCCATAGGGAGAACAATAATATGAGCCAATCAGACCCCCCAGAGCTCCCAGGGACTAAAGCACCAACTAAGGTTTACACATGGAGGGACCCATGTCTCCTGCTACATATGTAGCAGAGGATAGCCTTGTCGGGCATCAATGGAAAGAGAAGCCCTTGGTCCTGTATAGGCTCAATGCCACAGTGTAGGAGAATTCGAGAGTGGGGAGGCAGGAGTGGGTGGGTGGGTGGGTGGGGAAACACCCTCATAGAAGCAGGGGAGGGGGAATGGGACTGCGGGTTTCGGGGGAGAAGGTCCAGGAGAGTGGATAACATTTGAAATGTAAATAAAGAAAATATCCAATTAAAAAAAATTTTTGAAAAAACAAAAAAACAGGCCCACAGTTGGATAGATAATGATCAAAACATAGGGGGTGATTATGAGCAAGACATCTTTTAAAAATAAAGACTATCAATGAATTAAAAAAGGGAAGAAAGAAAGGAAGTAAACTGAGCAAGCTGTGGCATGCAAGGCAGTAAGATGTTCCTTTCAATGGCCTGTGACTCAGCTCCTTTCTTCAGGCTCCAGTCCTGCTTAAATTCCTGTCCTGCCTTCCTTCAATGAAGAACAGTGATACGGAAATGTCAGCTTAACACACCCTTTCCTTCGCAACTTTCTTTGGTTATTGCATTTTATCAGAGCAATAGTAACCCTAACTAACACAAAGGGTAAAAAATAAAATTTTAAAGAAACACTAAAATTCTTTTTGTTCACCAGTTAGACTCCCCACCTGCGCATTCTCCCAGGGCTTACTGAGTAAATGTGAAAAGAGATGGGATACCAGGGGTGCCACACTGAGCACGAGTTAGCAGGAAGCAATTCTGAGGCCTTAGCACTCTGTAGAACTGCTACTCCTAAGAAACCTGTAGTGAGATTGAAGCCACTGGGAAAAGATATTTCCTGGTGCTTCTCAAGAGCTGCTGCCCAGAGATAGGGCAATATGTCCCAGTAGGCGTTTTTCTTGTGACAGAACACAGACACTGCACACATCACTGTAAACCCTCAGATGTCTGCTACTGAGAAAACACTAAATGATCAGAGAGACAGACTCACTACCAACACTGTTCCCTGAGTTTTGGCAATCATCGACTTCCCATCAGCACTCCAGGCTTCATTTTTAGATAACTCGCACCTCCACTTTCATTTTGGCTATTTCCATCATCCCTTTGTCAATTCATCGAGTTTTGAAATTAAGTATTCAGGGTGGTCGCTTTTGCTCATATGGGAGAAAGCACTGAATTATTTTGTAGAATTGAGGCAATTACTTGTTCCTGCAGAACTATAATGTAAGGTATATTCTGAAGGTAAATGATGCACTATAATCTGTATCAGGCTGTTAGAGGGGATATCATTGCATAATTGAAAAAAAAACACAGGGGTGTGGAGTTATAAAATGCCTGTTGTGTCCCCAGCCTATGTCTTAGTAGGACCACTTGGTCATTCTAGCTCCCCTGCTCTATCCTTAAGATAGAGTGGCTATCCAACTTTCAAAGAAGTCTTTTAGAGCAAAAAGAGTTTCAGGAGTAAAGAATAAATACACAAATAGTGTAAGAAATCATCTTAAAATGATTTAAAATAAGAGTCCTCATTGTGAATGTTCTTAGCAACAGAGCACCAATAGCCACAAAACAAAAGCAACAGCTCAAAAGTAAAACTTCACAGTTACAGTTAAAGACGCCAGCCATCATCCTTCGGACAAGAGTCAAAAGTCCATAACCTAAACAAGACCAGAAAACACTGTCACCTGATTCGATCAGACAGATATTTATAGATTCTGCCCCTGTAAAAGGCACATACGTATAAGTTTTGAGCAAACATAAAACACAATAGAATGTCCTGGACTCATGGCCAGAAAGCAATCTCCAAAAATTTATAATAATTTGAAATATACAAAATATGATATCTGACAAAACAAAAATTAAAATAAAATCTAATGATAGAAAAAAGCAGGCATTCCTCCTTTTATGATTTGCAGATTTTTCTTCCCTTTTATTGAAAGTATTTTTGAAACAGATACTGTATCCTGATCATGGCTTCCACTTCCTCTACTTTTCCCAGGTTCTTCCTTCTTCCCCTCCAAACACTAGCTGCTCATTTCTGTCTCTCATTAGAAAACTAACAGGATTCTACAATAAAATAAAATAAAAATATTAAGATAAAACAAAAACTAATACATGGACAAGACAAACAGAAGTAAAAGCACCTAAAAGAGAGCACAAGAATCAGAGACCCACTTGTTCACTCACTCACAAATCCCATAAAAACATTAAACTCAGAGCCATAACACAAGCACAGAAGACCTGGTGCAGAACTGTGCAGGCAGACCCTGTGCCTGCTGTTTCTGCCCCTCTGGGTTCATATGAGCTATGACACTGTTGGTTTAGAGGGCCTTGTTCTCTTGGTGTCCTCCATCTCTCTAGCTTTAACACTACTTCTGTCTCCACTTCTGCAGTGCTATCTAAGCTCTGAGGAGAGGGATTTGATGGAGACATACTCACATAGGACTGAGTATTCCAAGGTTTCTCACTCTCTGGATAATTTCAGGCTGTGTGTCTTTGTATCTGTTCCTACCGGTTGGATGAGAAAGCTTTGTTGATAATGGCTGAGCGAGACACTGAACTATGAATAGAACAGAAAATCATTAGGAGTAACATTATTTTTCTTAGTCCTAGTTCCCTGGGCTATCTAGTCTCAGGTTCCAGGTCATACAAGCAGTGTCCAGTATGGGTTATGTCTAGTGGAAGGGGCCTTAAGTCAAATCAGAAACTGGCTAGTTACTACCAAAGGCTTTGTGCAACAACTAGCATGTTTTACAGGCAGGAAATCATGATAGATCAAAGAGTTTATAGTGGGATTTCTGTTTCCTTTTTCTCTTCTGTTAGCCTGCAGAGTAACTTTCTGACCCAAAACACTAAGATGTAGAGATGAAGGCTCTATAAAGGAAACAGGTCAATTTCTCCATGTTCTCTGAGTTTAGCAGATATTGTCTTCAGCAATGCAGCCTTGATATCACTTTGTGAAGAACAATTTATAGTCTTGGCAATAGTCTAGGTTGTCTTGGGGTTGTGAGAGGACCCCTGTTGGCCAATAACTCAATCAGATATAGCCCAGTCCCAATAATTGAAGTTTCCTTTGGAGTCAAGAAATGGCTAATAGGAACTCTGTCTCTTCCATTATTTGGCAATCTAATTTAGTTCACCTTCTTACCTGGATATATTTTAGGAAGCTCCAAATGTGTGTTTCCATAACACCTCTTAAATGACCCTTAATTTTAGTTGTCTCTTCTTATAGTTCCTCTACCCTCTCTTAGTGCCTGAGATTTTCACTTTTATTTCTTGTATTCTGTTGGAGAGTCTTGCCTCTGAAATTTTTGTTTGAGTTCCTAAGTTTTCCATTTCTAGATTTTCTTCAGTTTGAGTTTTCTTTATTGATTCCATTTCCATTTTCAAGTCTTGGACTTCATTACTTGCCACTTTTTGTTGCTTTTTTATAGTTTTTAAAAGGATTTACTCATTTCCTCTTTAAGTAACTTTATAGTATTCCTAAATGTTATTTATAATCTCTTCTTGTACTTTAGTTATTGTGGAATACTTAGGAGCTGGGTTCTACTGGGGACATATTGTCCTGACTGTTATTGGTTGTGCTTTTACACTAATGTCTAGGCATATGGCTTTGGGAGATATGTAATTATAAGTACTGATATCTAGTCTTGTTTAGTGTGTGGGAAGTTTTGTTCCCTGGTTTCTGTTCCCTTTTCTGGTTCTTAGGAGAGTGTGGTGGCTACTTGTTTCCTGCTTGAAAATGTTTCTGGGACTCTGAAAATTGTGGCCACTAGAGGTTCCAGGAAAAATGTGTTTGTAGCTAGTGGGAGCTGATGCCTAGAAATGTGTATGGTCTAGGATGTGCTGAGAAGACCACAGGAGAAAGGAAAGTAGGATCTCCTTCTGTGTTACAAGAATTAGGGGGTGGAAATCTGTTTGATCCAGTGGAGATGGAGGTCCAGTACTGGGGAAGGATGCCACAGATAGTGTTCTGCTGAAGATGTGGAAATGAGGGGTTAAATTAGTAGAAACAGAGGGAGGGGGTCTGCAATTAGCCTACCTGTTTTCCTGATCAGAATGACATGTTGATCCCCTGGGAATGCCTAGTGGAGTTGGAGGTTGCCCAAAAGCCATGAGTGTTGGGGAGGGAGGGAATTGGGAAGGGAAGATTTGTGTGGTCCACAGGGGTAGAGACATAGGGGAAGTCTACAGCAGGATTTCTAATCAAGAGCTGGGGATGAGACTGCCTCTTATGTTTGTAAGTTGAATACCACATCAACAAGTAGCCAGTAAAACAAACTCATAAAGAAATAAAAATATCAAGTGAATGGAAATGAAAACTCTCAATAGCAAAGCTACTTGTATACGTAATACATAAATAAACTCAGTACATTAATAAAATACCATAGCATTATGTGAAGACAAATCTAACATCATGTCAGAAGAGGGTATGTGGCTAAAGTTAGTAACCTTATACATTTAGAAATTAGAGTTTCAAAAGGAACTTGAAACCTGAGACATAGCATAAGAGAAACAATATTCGTTTGCACAAATAAGCTATGAGACTGCTTCACAACACTGGATAAGAATAACATTAATATTAACTGTTCTCTGATAAAGTGCAAAAGTGTAAATGGCATACCACTCTGACATGGCTACATACAAAAAGTACATAATCATGTGTTGAGGGTAAATATATACAAAATGCAGCCATTAATTTTTTTAAAAAAATCAATAGATCTTGTAAACTATAGTGTCGTTGGAATGTCTTCATGTTGTAGCTTACTTTGATAGTTTGCTTTATTCTGGGTTGGAAAACTCTGTTGTAAAAATGGCATTTTATTATCCATTTAGCTGCTGAAAGGGTTGGATTATTTCCTCTCCATATTTACAAGTTATAGCATTAATTACATTGTTGGTGTAGATACAATTTCTTAATTGTTGTGAAGGGCTATATTTTACTTTTTAGATGCTCCCAAAATGTTTTTCAAAATGGAAAATACTATCATAATATCTCCATGAGCCTTGTGTGTGGGTTCTCATTTCTCTATTCCTATGTTATAGTTGCTTAAACTATGATTATAACATTATTTTGATTTTATTGTTATATAGTGCTATCCTGATTACTGTATTGAGTGATGATAAAGTGATATCTATCAGGTACACACTCACCATACACACACACACACACACACACACACACACACACACACATACACACACAAACACACACACAAAGCCAGGCTCTAATGAATCATCTGCTGAAACTTTCATACAGATAAAAACAAGGTGTTATCCAGGGGCAGTCTCAACTACTATCAAGTAAATTTTATGCAGTACTTACTCAATAAGGATAGCCCATTACCTTCATAATATTTTATTATTCAAAAGCAACCACAGGTTCTCTTCATCCTGAAAGAAAAGATAACATACATGGAAGTGAAGTCAGGGGGAAGGATGAAGCTTACTGGTGCACGACTTAAATATGGAACATCTTTTCATGTGAATATATGTCATGTAGTGTCATCTGTGGTAAAAATAATAATCCAGACTCTCGCCTTCATTAACATAAGATTTCTATTTTTTACTCATGTAAGGAGTCATCATTAACATGTTAATAGTTTAAGGGATCTTTCCTAACATTTTAATGCTAAAATGATTTCTCTTTCATAAAAGTATTATGCTATCTTAGTATAAAAGTATTATGCTATTTATAGATTGTCTTTTTATTCTACTGTATTTTTGAATTGCAAAACATTGTTTGAATTTTCATGAAATTTCAACTAACAACGTTCACTTTTCCTTCAAGGTTTCCATACAGTTCAGACATCTTTTAGATTCTTATACTTTCCTTTAACAGCTCCATCAGATATCTTAGTGGCTAACTCTCTCTGCTGATACTGTATGTGTAGGCAATTACTTTTGAGTTCTGAATTCAATGACAACTTCAACTGCTTTCAACTTGCACAAATGTTGACGATTCTGTAGCTGTTCTTCTCCAATTGTCATTCTTATAGAGGAATCGAGTGTTTTATTTTCTTTGTGATTCATAATTTTATGCCATTACATGTATCCTGAAGTCTATGTGGGTGTTTCCCCTTCTTTTAAGTAAAATGGGCTTTTTGTTTAAACATATTTGTCCTCAAACATATGCTTATGAGTCACATTTGACATCTGAATTATTTGGAAGATGCATCTGTGAAATGCAGTGGGCTCCATTGTGAATTGGCTGGACTCAAAACTATTCTTTTGTGTTAGGTTTATGACTTGGTTTCCATTTAAGTTGAAGTGAAACAAGTAAGACTAAAAGAGAAAAAAAAATGGTTGTTTTCCATATCTGGATAGATTTAACTGGAATTAATTTACTTAAGTTAGATTGGTTTCAATAGGACTCAAGTATTCTCAGATGCTCTTGAATTCTCTTTGTAGTCAAGGATAACCTTGAAATTTTGGTCCTCTTGGTTTCTTAGCTACACCCCTGAAGCCTGAGATTAAGAGACTGTAGAAACATTCCCAGTTTATGCAATGCTGGGAACAGACTCAAAGCTTTATGCATGCTAGGCAATCTCTAAATCTAATAAGAATATCCATAGTCTGCAAGCAAATGTGTGTGTGTGTGTGTGTGTGTGTGTGTGTGTGTGTGTGTGTAAGTCGGGAAACTACTAAGGGATTATAATACATGAACAAGAGATCTTAAAGAAGAGACAAAAGCTCAAAGAGAATGAGATATATGTGAGAAGGGACTCAGGAAGGAGAAAGAGGAGCATCCTGGAAGCATAGAAGGAAAATGACAAGGAGGCAGATAAGAGAGTTTTTTAAATGCCATAACAAAAGCACTAAGAAAATCGATGTTTTACAACCACAATGTTACTGAGTGAACAAAAAGAATGCAAATATGATTGTGACTTGAAGTAGAACTATTCCTTCCAGCAGTGCTACTTCCAATTCTTCCTGCTGCAGGGAAACGTATTTAACCATGTTCATCAATTCTCTGTTCATAATAGTCATGAACTGGAAACAGACTATATGCCCATCAATATATGGTTGTATAAAGAAACTGATATGTTTTCAACATGTAATATTACTTCGCCATTAAAAACTGAAATTATAAAATATGCAGGTAAATGGATAGAGCTAGAAAAATTCAAACTGAATGAGGTAACCCAGACTCCAAAAGACAAATATGGCATGCATGTATTTACTTATATGTTGACATTAGCTATTAGGTCTTCAATAAACAAACTATTACTCATATAACCACAGAGGTTAGGAACAGAGTAAGGTATATCTGAAGAAAGAATTGTATCCCTCTAGGAAAGAGAAATAGCATAGATAGGTATGTACAGATGGTGGGGGAGGAAGGATCAGGAAGATCAAACAAGAAGAGGAAGGGAATTGTGGGTTAGGGATTGGGATATGGAAATGACAGCTAAAGCTAAAAGCCATTTGAAGGATTGTATGAAAAGTTAATACAATAGAAACTTCCTAAAATATATACATATACAAAGGTGATCTAAATAGAATCACCGAATAATGTGGGAGAGAGATCCCTAGTGAGAGATCTCTCATCATCAAACGAAGACTCCTGGAGTAGATCACAACTAGTGGAGTTGTTTGCCAAAGGGCTCCATGAGAATTCTCAAACACATAGGCTATGTCAAGGCTATTAGTCCCCCTCATCAAATTGATGGTTAGGCACTACTGCTGACGACAATACCTACACAAATCATTGAACAACGAAGAAGTTGAACTACCAAGAGCTTTCACCCCTAATGATTCATTCTCAGGATACTATAAGCTGCTGCTGCAAGCTGCCAAAAGGAGAAGGTGAACAGTGACCCATTTACAAGCCCTTTGATCTACAATGGTGACCTGCAAGACCACTAGTGCAATAGTGGCACAAAGCTTGTGGAAATAACCAACCAATATCTGATGGGATTTGAGGCCAGCTACATGAAAAGGGACCCATCCCAAGCATTGCTCATGTGGCTACTGATAGCCAAAGAAACATAACAAGATGACTCCTAATGACAATCTGCTATATTGAGCAGTTTCTTCCTGAGCCATTATCAGAAAAGTTCCTTCCTGCAGCACATGGAGACAAATACAGAGACCCACAGCTGGACAATGTATAGAGAATAAGAGAAAGTAAACAGCATGTCTCCATCAATCTCTCCCTCCCTCTACAGTTCATGGACCCTGCAGAAGCCAGAAACATGCACAATAGTAGATGCCCAGCACAAAACAAATTCAGTAGTATTTTTGGAGGGTTGTTTGAGGGTTCATTTTTTGATATTTGTATTATAATGCTTTGTCTGGCTTTTTTTCTCCCCTACAGATCTTTTGTTTATATGGCTTCTAATTTTGTGTTTTTACAAGATTTCTGTTAGCCATTGTGTGTCTCTGCATCTCTTGGCTTCCTGTGCTTTTTCTTTGGTTCTTTGTTTTTATGTTTGTTTGTTTCTATCTCACTTGTGGTTGTTCTTATTTTATTTTTATATGTAGAGAGAATTAAGACACACATGCACACACACAAACGTGAGTGTGTGCGTGTGCGTGTGTGTGTTGTGTTTACCTAATAAGAGAGACATTTTAAAAGGATATGAATCTGGGTGGGTGGAGAGGTGGATGGATCTTGGGGGGGGGGAGTTGGAGAGATGACTATAATCAGGATATATTGTATGAAAAAAATCTATTCTCAAAAAGTATGTATATTGGGGATAGATAGATGGATAGACAGACTCATAAACAAATTCTGTGCAGACAGAAAAGTAAGAAAAGACTTTTAATTCGATGTAAATATCCTGCATGTCTCCAGGAAGCAAACCATTTATGTGAGATAATAGGACATTCAAATAGATGTAAGTTTAAATCCATCAAATCATTATAGCTGATGTTTTAAGGATAAGTAAATGAAGCACGAAGTCAGCAAACTTTCAAAGAGCTAGGGCCTGTGGAGAAGGCTACAGGGTATTCTATTCTTCAACACTGAAATGCCAGAGTATACTATAAAGTCCCCTCTATCCCTAGCAAACCTACAATAGTAACTATAGGAACCAGTAATGGTTATTAAAATCATGCCACATTACTATGCTTGTGTTCCATTTGTTATGGCTGGTTCATAATCTCAAATTTTTTTCTTCATAATCTGTTTGTTGAGGGTGTACCAGTCAGGAGATCATTTGTCAAACATCCCAAATCCCTGTATTTGTTCCCCAGTACCACAAATGCTGGACATAGTTGTACAGGCCTGTAATCTCAGCAGTCTGAGAATGGAGGAAGGAAGTTCAGAAAGTCAAGTTCACCTTTACCTACATGAAGGGGTTGAGGTGTGCCTGCACCAATGTCTCAAAGCTAAACAAGTAAACCTGGCTTCTAGAAGATTGAGAATCAACTTTCTCTTAAAAAACAAAAATGTATTCTTTTGTAAGTCAACCACATGCCAGTGGAAGGCCACACATAGAAAAATGTACAGGCAGCAGGAATTGATAAATGTGTAAAAACTAAAAATAAGCAGAGACAAGTTTGGTAGGCAGAAAAGGGTTGATCTGGGAGGATTTAGAGGCAGTGTGACAAATATGATTAAAACATACTATACAACATCCCCAAAGAACTAATAAAAAATTTAAAAACAGGTTCTGGAACAAATTATCTATAGCTATTACTAAAATATGAGTTTTTGTCCCTCTCTTCCTGAATATATTGAGTCAGCATTAAAGGGCAATGTTCACGGCTCAGCAGGTGCGCTTAGATTTTAATGTAATCATTAGCGAAAATGCACTACACCTGCAATTAGCTCAGCCTATAACTGTCCTTTCACTCCAAAGTTCCCCTGGGGAAAAAGTGAAAGCAGGCAAGAGCTTCCATGTGCTGGTCCTGATTAGATACAAAGAGCCAAGCCTGTTCTTGTGGTGTGTGATTATTTCTATCATTGTCCAGTAAGGAACTGAAAGGAAAAGTCAACGGGTGAGATGTGTCAAGCAGCATGCCCACTGATGGGCTTTTCTGCACTATACCAAATACTAAAGTAAATATAAATTTTTTATAAATGTTATTAATATAAATAAATATAAAATTTTATACATATGTAAAAATTTTACACATTTTAATAGGTACAGTGCATAAAATTATCCATACAGAATTCCCATCTTTTAGTGATATAAGCCTCCAACTAGAGTTCACAGCCAGATGGTAGATTGTTTAAAAACTCAATTTTGTACATTGAAAACAGAAATGTCATGAAATACTTTAAAGAAAACGAAATACCTGGACAAATGTACTCAGATCACCTGCCTGGAAGAGTATGATACCTTTAATGTAAAGCTTTCCAGTCACTCACAATTCTAAATTAGTCAAGTGAAGAAATATGAGAAAAATTTTCTAATTTCATCTCCCAGGGAAAAAAAAGCAAACTCTAAATATAGGAGAGAAAGATTTCAGTGTGTTTGTTACATGAAAAGATTATACATCTTTGCAATTTCCCACAGAGCTCTGGCACAATCACTAATAGGTAGTTCTCTTTCCACTTTACAAAAAGATGTTATTGGTTATAATTAGGTTTGTACAATTTATTGTTGTAGGAGCTGTGTTGGGAGAATTACACTGGAAGAAATTCTTAGCCGTCTAACTACAAATGTGTGTTATCATTATAAATGTTGCAAGAGTGTCAGGTACTGTGACAAATTTCTAAAGACTTCAAAGCCTACAACAAACTTGAAGTTTATGTAACTATTCACCAACCCTACTATAAAATATGTTTTGCAATAGGGATTTTATTGAACCTAGTGATAATCTTATCTCTAAAATGCTGATACTATAACTATAGTAGCAATTAACGTCAGTAATTAAGTTCAGACCATATACAGCATTTTTTTCTTTTATTTGTACAAATGTGCTTTACTTAGATATTAACATATTCCAAATTTCTCTGTAAATAAAAGGTGAGAATTTTGAAGAAAGAAAGAAAGAAAGAAAGAAAGAAAGAAAGAAAGAAAGAAAGAAAGAAAGAAAGAAAGAAAGAAAGGAAGGAAGGAAGGAAGAAAGGAAGAAAGAAAGAAAGAAAGAAAGAAAGAAAGAAAGAAAGAAAGAAAGAAAGAAAGGAAGGAAGGAAGGAAGGAAGGAAGGCTGGATGAACTGCCACATGGTTACACAACTGATTGAACACAAGATCAAAGTTTCCTTAAGGTAAAAACAAAAGAAAACTTTTAAAAACTAGAACCAAATTTCTTTCATATGTGTGTAAAATGACTTTCGCTCTCAGAAACCCAAACATAATTTTGTGAAGCATAGAAACTGGTTGATCTTAGTTTACCTTCCTCAGTCCATGTTAAACAAAATTGTTTCCTTGTTTTAAGAAATTCTAACATAGTGTATTATCAGTCTTTGATAATGCCATATCTTTACTATGTAAAGGCTGATTAACTCACAGGCTTAAATTGGCAAGGTCAGAAAATGGCATGAGAGATTACAAACATCTGGATTTGAAATCTAAACTCTTTGAATCAACGTGATTAGTTTCACTGGATGCAAATCTCAGTAAATAAGAACTGCAGGCTATTTGCACAAGTGACATGTCTTGGAAGAAATTGATGGCATATGTGTGATAAACTACAAATGCATAAAAGTTCTTAATATTTCCTGGAATTAGGTATACCAGATGCCACATTCACATTTGGCAAGTCCAGACTAAATGAGTGATTGGAGAAGTAAATAGTCTACAGGGTTTTAATAAGATGTATGCATACACCAGAGACTTGTGAAACTATTAAACATTTAAATGTATATACTGGCATTGTACCTGGTAGATGTGTTTAAGGTGCCAAAATAAAAAAAACAATGATTCATAGAGGGGAGATTTTTTTCTTCTTCTCTATAAATCTTAGGAATGTATGCTTCACTAAAACGATATGGATCAATGTCTCTTAGAGATTTGTAGAAAAATGTTAAAAGAAAAGAAATAGGAATGCTAGAGAACTACATTAAATACAGCATAGAAGACATGAGAGGCACATAAATAGCACATTCACTCCATCATCAGAAGTGTAAAAGTCACTGAGCGTTCTCCACATTTTTCTCATGAGGGTAAATTAGTAAACTTCCTGTCAACATTTAGATCACATAGAGATTAAGTTAGCAAGGTAAGATCAAACAACACAGGAAGATGGTGAGAAACTAACAATTCAGGAATTTTTCCCCAGTGCCCATATCTTCGAGGCTTTCCCCCACTTTCTCCTCTATAAATTTCAGTGTCTCTGGTTTTATGTGGAGGTCTTTGATCCACTTAGACTTGAGCTTTGTACAAAGAGTTAAGAATGGATCAATTCACATTCTTCTACACCATAACTGTCAGTTGTGCCAGCACCAATTGTTAAAAATGCTGTCTTTTTTCCACTGGATGGTTTTAGCTCCCTTGTCAAAGATCAAGTGACCATAGGTGTGTGGGTTCATTTCTGGGTCTTCAGTTCTATCCCATTGATCTACTTGTCTGTCGCTGTATCAGTACCATGCAGTTTTTATCATAATTGCTTTGTAATACAGCTTGAGGTTAGGCATGGTGATTCCACCAGACGTTCTCTTATTGATGAGAATAGTTTTTGCTATCCTAGGTTTTTTTGTTATTCCATATGAATTTGCAAATTCTAATTGAAATTGCCCCTTCTAACTCAGTGAAGAATTGAGTTGGAGTTTTGATGGGGATTGCATTGAATTTGTAGATTGCTTTCGGCAGGATAGCCATTTTTACTATATTTATCCTGCCAATCCATGAGCATGGGAGAAACTAACAATTCACTGAAGAGTGTGAAAGCATATGTCCAAGCAAAAGGACCTAAGATTTGGGACCTGCCATCAGGACTATGTTTTGCTACAATATATCTACTTATTCAGCTGTAAGTTACTGTATGTGTATAAATTCTCAAACAAACAAACAAAACAGAGAATGTGAGGTGCTGAACAAGAGCTTTGGCAAGTTAAGTTGATAAATATTGGACCTCAGGATTTAGTCATCAAAGGGAAATGTTTAAAAAATAAATCACTCCCATGGGACTGTGATATACTATTCAAACCAAAGTCCTATTCTTTGCCATATAAACAGCTACCCAGAATTTGCAACGAAGGGATGGTTAGTGGCCTCAACTATCTGGAGAACACAATCATTCTATCATTTACTATGTACATTAGGAAGTGAATTATTAGAAGTTTTCAGGTAGGCTTCATCCCAGAGATGCAAGGATGGTTTAATATACAAAAATCCATTAATGTAATCCACTATATAAACAAACTCAAAGAAAAAAAATCACATGATCATCTCCTTACATGCAGAAAAACTGTTTGAAAAAATATAATACTCCTTCATGTTAAAAGTATTGGAGAGATCAGGAATTCAATGCCCATACCTAAACATAATAAAAGCAGTTTACTGCAAACCAACAGCCAATATGAAGTGAAATGGAGAAGCAATCCCACTGAAATTGGGGACAAGACAAGGAAACCCTCTTTCCCCATATCTATTCAATATAGTACTCTAAGTGCTAGCTAGAACAATAAGACAACAAAAAGATATCAAAGGGACACAAATTGGCAAAGAAGAAATAAAAATAAAGGTATCACTATTTGCAGATGATATGATAGTATATACACATAAGCAACCCAAAATATTCTACCAGAGAACTTTTCCAGCAAAGTGGCCAGATATAAAATTAAATCAAATAAATCGGTAGCCTTCCGCTATACAAATGATCTACAGTCTAAGAAAGAAATCGGGGAAACAACTCCCTTCAAAATAGCCACAAATAATATAAAAATATCTTGTGAGTAACTAACCAAACAAGTGAAAGACCTGTATGACAATAACTTCAAGTATCTCAAGAAAGGAATAAAAGATCTCAGAAAATGGAGAGCTCTCCCATGTTCATGAATTGGCAGAATTAACATAGTAAAAATGGTCATCCTACCAAAGGCAATCTATAGATTCAATGCAATCCCCATCAAAATCCCAACACAATTCTTCAAAGACATGGAAAGAGCAATTCTCAAATTCATTTGGAAAGGCAAAAAACCCAGAATAGTGAAAACAATTCTTAACAATAAAAGAACATCTGGGGGAATCACCATCCCTGACCTCAAGTTTTACCACAGAGCAATAGTGATAAAAACAGCATGGAACTGGTACAGAGACAGACACATTGATCAATGGAATAGAATTGAAGACCCGGAAATAAAACCACATACTTAAGATCATTTGATCTTTGACAAAGACGCCAAAAATATACAATGGAAAAAAAGAAAGCATCTTCAATAAATGGTTCTGGTCTAACAGAATGTCTGTATGTAGAATGAAAATAGACTCATATATGTCACTTTCTACAAAGCTCAAGTCCAAATGGATCAAGAACCTCAGTATAAAACCAGATACACTGAATCTAATACAAGAAAAGGTGGGAAAGAGTCTTGAACTCATTGACACAGGGGAAATTTTCCTAAATAGAACTCCAATGGCTCATGCTCTAAGATCAACAATTGATAAATAGAACCTAATGCAACTGGAAAGCTTCTGTAAAGGAAAGGGCACAGTCAATAAGACAAATCAGCAACCTACAGATTGGGAAAAAAATATTCACTGACCCCAATTCAATAGAGGGCTCATATCCAAAATATATAAAGAACTTAAGAAGTTAATCACCAAAAAACCCAAACAATCCTATCAAAAAATGGGGTATAGAACTAAACTGAGAATTCACAGCTGAGGACTCTAAAATGGCTGAGAAGCACCTTAAAAAATGTGCAAAGTCTTTTGTGATCAGAGAAATGCAAATCAAAATGACCCCTGAGATTCCACCTCACACCAATCAGAATGGCTAACATCAAATCCTCAGGTGACAACACATGTTGGAGGGGATGTGGAGAAAGAGAAACACTCCTCCATTGATGGTTGGATAGCAAACTAGTACAACCACTCTAAAAATCAATCTGGAGGTTCCTCAGAAAATTGGAAATAGATCTACATGAAGATCCAGCTATACTACTCTTGGGAATATATCCAAAAGATGCCCCACCATGGCACAGGAGCACATGTTTCACTATGTTCTTAGCGGCCTTATTTAGGATAGCCAGAAGCAGGAAATAACCCAGATGTCCCAGGACAGAATAATGGATACAGAAAATGTGGTTCGTTTGCAAAATGGAATATTACTCAGCTATTAAAAATGAGGATATCCTGATTTGCAGGCAAATGGAAAGAATTAGAAAATATCACCCTGAGTGAGGTAGCTCAGACCCAAAAGGGCATGCATGGTATATAATCACTAATAAGTGAAAAAGGAAAAAGAAACAAGGTACAGAATACCCAAGATACAGTCCACAGAACTGGAAAAGTTCAAGCTGAAGTGCCCAAGCGAGGAGGCCTCAGTCCCACTTTGGAGAGAGAAGAAAGCTATCACAAGTGGAGAGGAGTGAGGGACCTGGGAAGTAAAGAGGACAGCAGGGAAGAGGGGAGGGAGTTTTAGGGAGAGGGGAACCCGATCTGGTATTGGGTGAAGGAAATAGACTGAAGCCCTGAGGGCCAGCAGAAAGAATGGAAACAGGCAACCTCAGGAGATAGGAGGTTGGGGGACCCTCCAGAATGTACCAGAGACCTAAGAAGTGATAGACTCTCAGGACTCAAAGCTTAGATGAAATGCTCCACAGTAGGGAGAGGGAACTTATAGAGCCCACCAGGAAGACAGGGCATCAAGTGAGGAATAGGGTTGCCATCCTATAGTCACAACTCTGACCTCTGTTTATTCCTGTCTGAAAGAATTACAGGGCTGGAAATGGAGAGAAGGCTGAGGAAAAGAAAGTCCAGCGATAGGCCTAAAATGAGATCCAGCTCAAGGGGAGCTCCCAAGGCCTAACACTATTCCTGAGGGTATAGAGCGCTCACAAAAAGGAACCAATCATGACTGTCCTTCAAAAGACCCAACAAGTAGCTGAAAGAATCAGGTGCCAATATTTGCACTCAATCAATGGACAGAAGCAGCTGACCCCTGTGGTTGAATTAGGAAAGGCTGAAAGAAGCTGAAAAACTGAAAGAAGGGCGATCCTGTAGGAGGACCAGGATTCTCGATTAATCTGGACCCCCGAGATCTTTCAAGCATTGGACCACCAAACAGACAGCATACACCAGCTGATATGAGGCCCCCAACACACATACAACAGAGGACTTCAGGGTCTGTGTTCATTCAAAGATGATGCACCTAACCCTCAAGAGACTGGAGGCCCCAAGGAATTTTGAGGTCAGGTGGGGTGGGGTAGGGACATCCACATGGAGACAGGTGGGTGGGGAGAAGGTGTGGGATGTGGAACAGTCGGAGGGTGGATCTAGTGGGGGGAATAAAATATGGAGTATAAAAAAAATAACATTTTTATACTTATGCTCAATTAAAAAAAAAAAAGTAGTCTGCCTGTCCTGAGGAAAATGTAACAACTAGAAATTTAATACCCAAGAGAGGCTTTTAAAATAGAATGTTTCTCATGAGTATTTTTTTAAGTTTACCAATATAGCTAGTGGACTGCAAATAACTTTCTGAGAAAAGTGAATTGTATCAAAAGTTAATGCTAGATTTCATATATACATTTGAGGTGTGTGTGTGTGTGTGTGTGTGTGTGTGTGTGTGTGTGTGTGGTGTGTCCAGACACATTTTCACTCTCTGGAATTCATCACACACACACACACACACACACACACACACACACACAAATCCCTGTTCATATGTGTCTGTATATGTTCACTAATTTACATACATTTAATCTAGTTAAACTATTGAAGGACTTTTTAAGATAAAAATTTAGAAAACTTTAAGTAGAAGCATATGAGCTCTATGCGACAAAAGTTAAATCAGTAGAGCTCTATGAGACAAAAGTTAAAGAGCTACAATATGCATTTGCTATAAAGAAATTTGTTATTATTAATTTAACCAGGAAATTTTTATCTTAAAAGAGTAGGTATTACATTACAATATTAAAAGAAAGCAGAGGCACACACAATAAAGTTAGCAACTGTAGGTTGAACAAGCATATTATATATAATTACATTTATTTTTCCACTCAATAATTCATTTACTTGGCCTTAATGAGAATGAGAATATTTTATTGTTGGGTAATCATCTTCTTGGTAGTGTTTTGCTAGCTCACATGAGGGTTGTAAACTGTCTGTACTGCCAAGAAGCAAGGCAAATTCTAATTGTCTCCCTTTTCTTGTTTTGCACATAAGGTAAATACCATCATGCTCAGGAAAAAATGGAACATTAGTGCTTTAAAAGAATACAAAGGACCAGGATTTGAGGAACTCTTTCTACTAACCTCTTAGGGTGTTATCTTTGTCTTTGGTGGTGGTTGTTGTTGTTGTTCTTGTTTTCTTTTGAGACAACAAATAAAATCTGGAATAAATACTGTTTTATGGGCAGAAATTGTTTTAGTCGACTTCTGAGTCCTGAGGAATGCAGGATGTACATAGTTGCATATTTAACATAGTAACTGAAGGAAAAGTTATATGTCAGTTATTATATCTCAAACCACCTGAATAAATGATTTTTTTTCAAATTGAATAAGTAGAGCTTTACTGCTTGAGATAAACTCACCATCTTTAGATGTTGACAACTGGAATTTTGACTTTCCAAAGAAACAAAGTTCGTGCTCATGACTTAAATTTGTACTTTTTTTTTTTACCACTCCATCATCGAAGTAATATAAGTTTTTCTTATTAGTGACAGCAGTGTTGAATCCATTGACAATCAAGATGATGGATTATGGCGTCCTGGTGCTGTTGAATGAGTATGGCAAGAGGTTTCGGGATAGCAGACATGGCATGGATTTAAATTAGCAAGGAAATCAAGTAAATGTTTCAAAGACAAAGGTTTAAAAATGTAAAAAGACAAAACACACCAATTTACAATTACTATGAATGTTATCAAATCTGGGTATCCAACCAAGGGCCTTTCATTTGCTTGGAAAGAACTCGAACACTGTGCTACATACCGAGTCTCTGTAGACATTTAATTACTAGTTTTTCATTAGATCTTATTGAGCCTGTGGGGAAGTATGGAAGAGAATAGTTAAAGAGCTTTTCATTACATATTTTTCTAGACATTCTTCTAGAAAGAGGCATACTGACATAGCTCATTTGTTTTAGACAATGAAAGATTTCTTCCAACATAGACAATTAAAAGAGCAGAGTCAAATTGCAGAGACATAATAAAAGACTCCCACAGTAATCTATAGTTCAGTGTTAAGTCTTCTTTTCCCTTCCACTCACCTGGTAATACAAAGTAAAAGGAGAAAGCAACATGGAAAAACAGGAAGTCATCTAGACCTTGGTACTGCCAAGAGACAACTCAGTCTGGTTGCATTAAATGATCCTTTTCTAGAGTAAGTATCCATAATTTTCTATATTCTTGTGCCCACATTGTTTTTTTTTTTAAAAATGACAAGAGTGAAATAGAATAAGATAATATTATCTTTTTAATAGCTTCGTGTAGCTTTGTCTTAGAATTACCTATTTAGAATCTCTTGGCAGGAAGATGTTAACTGAGAACATGGAAGGCACAACCAAAATAGAATGAGGACCAAATAACAATAAGGAAGTTAAGGGCTAACTTTTTGATAAATTACAGAGGCATTACTCTACCTCATTATATTCAGAGTTACAAATTAAAACCTCAGCTCATATTTCTCATTTTCACCTTTTCTATTTTTCCAGGAGGACTATCTGGCATTTTCTTTCATTTTGTCTCATTAATAGTAATGAGTCCAAGTGAAAAGGATTGAATTTTGAGCCATCCATTACTGTTAATGGTAACATTGGTGGAGGGCATGCTCCTTGCCTACTGATGTCAGCGCTCTTATTTTTCAAATACATAATATTCAGGACTTCTTTAAATTTTTAAAAATTAATTTTTGGAATAATATGAATATTTTTTCCACAGAAAACTATGGGATATCCTCAGTTCCTCAAATGAAACTAATTGACTTATGTCTTAAAGTGTTTTGGCCATACTTTTCTCAGGATACTTTTAGTTCTCTATTATGGTTTTGTTCATAAGCATAAACACACCCATACAGATTATAAACTGACCTCTCCACAGCAATATAGTCAGGACATGGAATAAATACATTTAAATTAATATAAAGTAAACAAAATGAAAATTATGTAGTATTTTAAAACTCTATTAAATAAAATTCAGTAGTCTATAAAATTTACTTTTTAGAATCCAAAATATGCACATTGACATAACATATAAGAATTAAGTACACTGTGGAGTGGGAAAATATGCTGACCCTTAGAGATATGCAAAAGAACATTGCATCCTAGAATATTAAGTATCAGATCAGGAGTTTTCTTATCCCTAAGAAAATGTAAAACAAACCTTCCAAAGAAAATAAGACATATTAAATATGATTATGTTGAAAAGAACAGCAAAAATGATATAAATGGAGTAACAGTTGATAGCTTTAGAGTAGATATGTTACTTTCTTTTCTAATTGAAATTTAGGCAGTGAGAACACAGGGTAACTCAAGGAGAATGAAGACTGAAGTGTGGACACTATGCCCCTCCTTAGATTTGGGAACAAAACACCCATGGAAGGAGTTACAGAGACGGAGTTTGGAGCTGAGATGAAAGGATGGACCATGTAGAGACTGCCATAGCCAGGGATCCACCCCATAATCAGCATCCAAACGCTGACACCATTGCATACACTAGCAAGATTTTATTGAAAGGACGCAGATGTAGCTGTCTCTTGTGAGACTATGCCGGGGCCCAGCAAACACAGAAGTGGATGCTCACAGTCAGCTAATGGATGGATCATAGGGCTCCCAATGGAGGAGCTAGAGAAAGTAGCCAAGGAGCTAAAGGGATCTGCAACCCTATAGGTGGAACAACATTATGAGCTAACCAGTACCCCGGAGCTCTTGACTCTAGCTGCATATATATCAAAAGATGGCCTAGTCGGCCATCACTGGAAAGAGAGGCCCATTGGACTTGCAAACTTTATATGCCCCAGTACAGGGGAATACCAGGGCCAAAAAGGGGGAGTGGGTGGGCAGGGGAGTGGGGGTGGGTGGATATGGGGGACTTTTGGTATAGCATTGGAAATGTAAATGAGTTAAATACCTAATAAAAAATGGAAAAAAAAAAAAAAAAAAAAAAGAAAACTTTAAGATGTTGACCTACCTGCTACTGGAACTAAAGACCATTGAAAACCCTATCCTGACATATCAAACAAAATGTTGAGAATTCACTGGGAGAGATCACGTCTCACTTACTTGGAAAATTGGGACAAGGAGCTAGAGACGTATAAAACACTGCATTGCATATGGCTAAGAATGTAACCTTCTCACGACCGGCCAGGAAAGACGCAACAAACCAGAATCTTCTGCGGCAAAGCTTTATTGCTTACATCTTCAGGAGCCAGAGTGCAAGAGAGCAAGCCCGCAAGAAGCAAGAGAGCAAGCCCGCAAATGGCGAAACCCCATCCCTTTTTAAGGAGAATTATCCTCCACCTAGGATGTATTACTCCCTGATTGGCTGCAGCCCATCGGCCCAGTTGTCATCACGGGAAAGGCAGAACACATGGTGGGAAAACTGCCCTTGCATGTGTGCAGACTATGTTTACCACTTAGAACACAGCTGTCAGTGCCATCTTATAATGGCAAATGTGAGGGCGGCTCCTCACAGATCCCCCTTTTCTTTTAATAAGAGCAATAGGCCACCCATATTAATGAGAGTGGAGATAGAGGTCAAATCCCCAGTGTGCAGGTAAAGGAGCCATGTACAGGATTAGCTCTTAGGCTCACAGGCTTTTACCCAGAGCAACCCTGACCTGCTCCTGTGTCGTTTTGCCTGGAGAGAAGGACACTTGGACACTCAACCTTCTTGAAAGATGATGACATGTCTCCCTAGAATAGGCTCATATGTGCCGCAGAGCCTTTCTACTGCAGTGCTTAGCCTTGCAACTCTCTCAGGCTGCTGAAGCACACTCACTCTATCCCGTGCAATGAGACTAGCCTCATGGGATATAAGAGCTGAGTGGCCAGCGACCTATTGCCTAAGCATAGATAACCATATATCAGGGGGAGCACCATGTTCTAGAGCTGCAAGCGCCTGGGCAATAACCACCTTGTCTCTCCTAGTTTGGGCCTTAAGCTTACAGACCAACCAAAGAAGCAACACTAATCCACAGCAAAGTGTATCTCCACATAATCCCACCCCCATCCATTCTTTAAAGAAGGAAAATGCTGAGGAGATCCAATTGGGTAATCCTTTGATCAGGGACAGGTCCAAGCGCTTGGAGTTGACCTGAATGATGGCAAGTCTCAATTCCCGAAGGGTCTGTTCAAATTCAGCCGTCCAATTCTGTAACATATACTGAGAAAGACCTTTTAACAAATTAGCTGCCCTAGTAAATTTAACATACTTAATGGAAATAACACACAATCCCGGAAACTTTTGTTCACATCCCTGCTGAGTTATTTGTCATAATACATCTAGTTGTATCTGGACAAGATCTATGAGTTGATTAACCAGCATGAGACCTCTCTGTACTGGGCCAAATAAGTTCATTTGCTCATTAATGGCTCTGAGGTCATGGAGCAGTCTCCACTTTCCTGACTTTTTCTTAATTACAAAAATTGGAGTATTCCAAGGTGAGGTAGATGGCTCAATATGGCCTAGTTTTAATTGTTCCTCTACCAGTTGAATCACAGCTTCTAGTTTTTCAGAGGATAGGTGCCATTGAGGAACCCACACTGGGTCCCCTGTTTTCCATGGTATGGGTCGTGCTGCCCCAATGGCCGCTATGGAAAACCCAGACCCTGTCTGTCTTGGTTTCCATTAGGTAAGATAGGCTCTATCCTTCCCTGTTCTTGATGTCCTAACCCTTTTCCTTCTTTATAACCCATCTTTGCCATGATATTTTTTGCTTTAGTTGAATACCCTCCCGATGGGGCGTTTTCATTGGACAAAATAAGGCCCAAATGCTGCATAATATCCCTTCCCCAGAGGTTAACCGGGAGTGGGAGCACATAAGGTATGAATTTCCCTTGCTGCCCTTCAGAGGATTCCCACGTCAAGGCAATGGAGCTTATAGTGGGACATGATTGATATCCTAGGCCCTGTAATGAATGAGATGACTCTGTGGTGGGCCATGCTTTGGGCCACCAATGTGTAGAGATTATACTTTTATCTGCTCCGGTATCAAGGATGCCTTCAAACTCTTTTCCATTAATCTTAAGGCGGAGCTTAGGTCTATCATTTAAAGATACAACCAAATAGGCAGAATCATTTCCTGAGGAGCCCATTTTCTTTATCTCAGGTCCTGCAGATTTCTCCCTGGTATTATCAGGGAGGAGCAGCAGCTGAGCTATCCTATCTCCTTTACTAATAGAAAAAACGCCCTTAGGGCTTGAGCACAGGACCTGTATTTCAGGGGAATGTTGACAATCCATAACTCCAGGGTGGACTACTAAGCCCTGCAAGGTGAGTGAACCCCGGCCGAGAATAAGGCCCATGGTTCCCGGGGGCAAGGATGGTATAGGCTCCACCCTTGTGGGTCTTCCTGGGTCGCCTCTCTGACTGCGGAGGAAGGAGTCTGCCCTTTATATCCCTCACAGAGCGACACTGGTCGGCTCTATGATAACCCTTGCCACACTTAGAGCAAAGAGTGAGAGTTCCTCCCTGTTTACCTGGAGCTCTGCAATCTTTCTTAAGATGCCCAGGCTTCCTGCAGTTAAAACATGTCCTCTGATTATTTCTGCCCATGGAGCATTTTTGGGATTGAAGGATGGCAGCCGCTAAGCCTGCATTGGTGAGAGGTCCCCCAAGCTCCCGACAAACCCTGAGCCAGTCTTGTAAACCTTTGTTCTTTCTTGGGGCTATGGCTGCTCGGCACTCCTTTGTGGCTTGCTCATAGATTAGCTGTTCTATCAGAGGCGCAGCTTGCTCTGACTCTCCAAAAATACGCTCTGCTGCCTCTGTCATTCTGGCCACAAAATCTGAGAAGGATTCCTGAGGTCCCTGGATTATCTTTGTTAACTGACCAGTGGTTTCACCTGCTCGAGAGAGCGCCTTCCAGGCCCTAATAGCCGTGGAAGAAATCTGGGCATAAGCTCCCCAATGGTAGTTTGTCTGATCAGCAGAATAAGCTCCCTGACCCGTTAACAAGTCAAAAGTCCAATCTCTCTGCTCTGGAGTCAAAGCAGCTGCGTTTGCTCGGGCCTGCGCTTGTGCAGCTTCGTGCCAAAGCGCTCTCCATTCCATATATTTGCCCATACTAGGGAGAGCGGCTTTTACAACCGTTTGCCAATCACCAGGAGTCATAGCGTGATTCGCAAGCCTTTCCACTTGTGCTATAGTGAAATTAGCACTGACTCCATAGTTACGGACCGACTCGGCAAGCTCTTTAATCTGTATATACGCTACCGGAGCGTGGACACGCCCACCCTCGGCTCCTTCAAAGACCGGAAATGCCTGTTGTATTTTCCTTTGTTCCTCCTTTGGAATGAACGAGTCTGTGCATTGCCTCTCTGTCCATTGCCTCTCTGCGCAGGGCTGATGCACTACGCAGGGCGGGGGCTCAGCATAGGGTGGAGGTGCACTATGACCTTGAAGCCGACTGCCAAGAGGCCAAGCAGCAAGCTGGCCTTTGCCAGCCGCTTTTGGCTTTTTCCTTGACCGATTAGCTCGCATTTTATCTGGCTGGCACTTTTCTCTCTCATAACGAGCTGTTTCCTCCTCCAAGTCTGTTTCTTCAGAGAAGCTAAATTTTTTATCTGATTCAGAGCTACTAAGAACTAGCTCCTTAAACTCATCTAGTGATGGGTATAGGCTCCTTCTCCTAGAAACCTCCGCTAATTGATCTTTCTTCTTTTCCCTTTTTCCTCTTTTTCTTCTAATCTCTCTCCAGGTATTCCTACCTGACCTTAACTTTTCCTCAGGTTCAAGACCCTTGGAAAGGCCTGTATACTTATTTTGTGCACCATGTTTTCTCTTTGCTCCTACTCTCTCTCCCCGCTTTACTTCTGATAGCTTGTCCTGAATTTCCTCTAGAATCCGCCCTGCCTTAACCACTTGATAACATGTGAAAAGGAACAAAAGGGCTTTTAACACTAGAAAAAGTTCAAGGCCAAACATACCTTATAAAGCTATTTTCCACTTTACTTCTGATAGACTGTCTTGAATTTCCTTAGAAAGTTCAAGGCCAGGCTTACCTCGTAAAGCTATACTCACTGGTACTCTCGTTCCCCAGCTGAAAAGTTCTGAATTCATACAGTTGAATCCTTCTTAACAGTCTGCTTTACGGGAACCTTTATTACCGCGACCCGCAGTTCTGGTTCTGGAATGAGGGATCTTCCTTGCGCCAGTCCCGAGTTTTTTCTCGTCCCGGAATTTCTCGTCCCGGAATTTCTCGTCCCGTCCCGGGTTTCGGCACCAATTGTTATTAGACGCGTTCTCACGACCGGCCAGGAAAGACGCAACAAACCAGAATCTTCTGCGGCAAAGCTTTATTGCTTACATCTTCAGGAGCCAGAGTGCAAGAGAGCAAGCCCGCAAGAAGCAAGAGAGCAAGCCCGCAAATGGCGAAACCCCATCCCTTTTTAAGGAGAATTATCCTCCACCTAGGATGTATTACTCCCTGATTGGCTGCAGCCCATCGGCCCAGTTGTCATCACGGGAAAGGCAGAACACATGGTGGGAAAACTGCCCTTGCATGTGTGCAGACTATGTTTACCACTTAGAACACAGCTGTCAGTGCCATCTTATAATGGCAAATGTGAGGGCGGCTCCTCACATCAAGGGACTCAGAACTATAAGAATCTTCCGAATACAGCACAAAGCAAAACCTATAGTGCTTGCTTTATTTTATCTTTTAAATTTTAATTAAAATATAATTAAATCACTTTTCTCCCTCCCTTTTCTTCCTTCAATCCCTCTCAAATTGATGACCTCAATATTATTATAGCTATTATTATTAAATATGTACGTGAATATATAAATATAGCCTTCTGAATCACTTTAGCATTACTTGTTCCTGTATGATTTCAGGGATGAACACTCTGTATGGGATAACCAATCAAGGGCCTCGCTCATTCCTGAGGAAGACGAATTCTCTCCCTCTCTGCAGTCATTTGTTTCTTATACTTGTTTGTCTAGAGGCAGGTGTCTGTGAGATTTCTCTCTTCCATATTAGTTGTCTATTAATATTATTATTATTTATGACTTGTTTGAGCATGAAAAGGGGAAGATAGGGAACTGGCAAGATTCAAATGAAGTGGATGAAGAAATGGGGAAAATGAGGGATGGTTCTCCAGTTGGAGAAGGAAAGGAAGCTCCACTCAGAAAGTGGAAAAGGAAAGAAGGACAAAAAAAACACTCTAAGGCTGCCTGATAAAGCATCAAGGAATCATTATCTTATATTAAGCTGTAATCGTGCATAATACACACACGAATATTTGAGCAGGATTTAACCTGGAAGCCTCCTTTCTACAGTCTGGCTTCCACATTACCAGAAGGTACTGAGTGTGCTAACAAAGGGAAGAAGCAATCAACAGTCCAATCTTGCTCTGATGTCTATAAGCAACAACAATAACCAGCAGGGGAAGATATTCCTAGAGGTGCAATAGTACCACTCATATTTTGGCAGTAATAACAGTGTCTAATGAACTTAAGGCCTGCTCAACAGAAGAGAAATCATGTGTGATATTAGAAATCTGGCCAAATACCCAGGCCTAATAAGCTCACAGATTTTTTTTTTTGGATTGGATATTTTCTTTATTTACATTTCAAATGTTTTCCCCTTTTCAGGGCTCCCCTTCAGAAAATCCTATCCTATCCCCCCTCCCCCTGCCTCTATGAGGGTGCTTCCCCACCCACCTACTCCCGTCATCCCTCCCTGGCATTCCCCTACACTGGGGCATCTAACACCCTCAGACCCAAGGGCCTCTCTTCCCACTGATGACCAACAAGGCCATCCTCTGTCACATATGTGGCCAGCACCATGTGTATTCTTTGGTTGGTGGTCCAGTCTCCAGTCACAGATCTTAAAGGAGAATCTACTACCCACATTTTAATAGGCCAGCATAATTTCTGGTCTTTCTCAGTTCCAAGGATTAGGTGTAGCTATCATCTCACACTGAATGAGCATCTCCTTTTAGTAATTAAAGAGCATTAGAGCATTACAGAAAACTACAACTAGACACAATGCAGAGATCAGCTTATTTGAGGGAGCCCAGCCCCATCAGATACAACACAAGTTCTGCATAAAAGCAGAAAAAAATGAATTTATGAAATTCCTAGGCAAATGGATGGACCTGGAGGGTATCATCCTGAGTGAAGTAACCCAATCACAAAGGAACTCGCAAAATATGTACTCACTGATAAGTGGATATTAGCCCAGAAACTTAGGATACCCAAGATATAAGATACAACTTGCCAAATGCATGAAATTCAAGAAGAACGAAGACAAAAGTGTGGACACTTTACCCTTTCTTAGAAATGGGAACAAAACACCCATAGAAGGAGTTACAGAGACAAAATTTGGAGCTGTGACAAAAGGATGGACCATCTAGTGATTGCCATATGCAGGGAGCCATCCCATAATCAGCTTCCAAATGCTGACACCATTGCATACACTAGCAAGATTTTGCTGAAAGGACCCAGATATAGCTCTCTCTTGTGAGACTACGCCGGGGCCTAGCAAACACAGAAGTGGATGATCACAGTCATCTATTGGATGGGTCACACGGCCCCTAATGGAGGAGCTAGAGAAATTACCCAAGGAGCTAAAGGGAACTGCAACCCTATAGGTGGAACAACAATATGAACTAACCAGTACCCGGGAGCTCTTGTCTTTAGCTGCATATGTATCAAAAGATGGCCTAGTTGGTCATCACTGCAAAGAGAGGCCCATTGGACTTGCAAACTTTATATGCCCCAGTACAGGGGAACGCCAGGGCCAAAAAGGGGCAGTGGGTGGGTAGGGGATTGGGGGGTGGGTATGGGGGACCTTTGGGATAGCATTGAAAATGTAAACGAGGAAAATACCTAATTTAAAAAAAAAGAAAAAAAAAAGAGCATTACAGAAAACTACAACTAGACACAATGCAGAGATCAACTTATTTGAGGGAGCCCAGCCCCATCAGATACAACACAAGTTCTGCATAAAAGCTCAGGGAACATTGTGGAAAAGAAGGCAGAAAAATTTTAAGAGGATGAGGACAGGGAAATGGAAATCTTTTGAGATTAGGTCTCCTGGGAATGACAGAGAAGCTATTCCCATTAACTTTTTACCCCCTTAATATATATTAGGGAGCAAAGGAAATGCATCACTGAAGGCATATTTGGAGGGTATGTCTTGTCCATGGTACCTCATTCTATCTATCTATCTATCTATCTATCTATCTATCTATCTATCTATCTATCTATCTATCATCTATCTCCATCATCTATCTATATCTGTCTCCTCCTCTTTCTCTCAGCCTCATCTTTTCTTCCTCTTTCTGTCTCTCCTAGCTTCCATGAAGTGACCACCTTTCCTTTCCCTACTCATATAATGTCCCTGCCTCCCCAAAGGTCTAAAGCAATGACACTATACTGATCCTCTGAAAGCATGGGCCAAATTAATTCCTTTTTCCTGGAAGTTGACTAGCTCTGAAATTTTGTCACAGTGATAGAAATCTACTAATGCATCTGCTTTTAAGGAGGTATTTTATCATCTTATAATGGAAACACAAAACAAGACCAAAAAAATGAAAATATACATATGTATATATAAAATCCCTCATAAATTTACAAGTAAACTCTATGTATATTTGTTTCTGTCAGCCTGAAAAACTGCTCTATACCTACTGCCAAAACTGCCTCTATATCTTTAAAATATCTCAACTTGATAGCAAAACTAAGGAAAACTGAGCACATGCCTGCCAAAGAAGTTAAAGTACTGCCTTCTGAAAAAGAATGGTTTTCCTGAGACATTCTTTCTCATGACCCCTTGATTACCAACATGAAGAGAAACAGAAGCCATTCATGATCCTGAGACATTTTTTAATCCTTTATTTATTTACTTTTTACACTCCAGATTTTATTCCCCTCCTCATCCACCCTCCAACTGTTCCACATACCATATCTCCTTCCCAACCCTCTGTCTCCACCAGGGTGTCCCCACCACTCACCACCCACGTCACCAGACCTCTAAACTACCCGGGGCCTCCAGTCTTTTGACGGTTACATGCATCTTCTCTGACTGAACCCAAAACTGGCAGTCCTTTGCTGTATTTGTGTTGGGGGTCTCCTATCAGCTGGTGCATGCTTCCTGGTGAGAGATCTCGGGAGTCCAGGTTAATTGAGACTGCTGGTCCTCCTGCAGGGTTGCCCTCCTCCTTAGCCTCTTCCAGCTTTTCCTATTTCAACCACATGGTCAGCAGCTTCTGTCCACTGGTTAGGTGCAAATATCTGCATCTGACTCTTTCAGGGGCTTGTTGGGTCTTTTGGAGGGCAGACATGATAGGTCCTTTTTGTGAGCACTCCATAGCCTCAGTAATAGTGTCAGGCCTTGGGGTCTGCCCTTGACCTGGATCACACTGTGGGCCTGTCTCTGGGCCTTCTTTTCCTCAGGCTCCTCTCCATTTCTATCCCTGCAGTTCTTTCAGACAGGAATAAATATGGGGCAGAGTTTTGACTGTGGAATAACAACCCCATCCCTCACTCGATGCCCTGTCTTTCTGCTGGAAGTGGGCTCTACAAGTTCCCTCTCCGCACTATAGGGCATTTCATCAATGGTCCCTCCCTTTGAGTCCTGAGATTCTCTCACCTCCCACATCTCTGGTACATTCTGGAGGGATCCCAACCTCCTACCTTCCGAAGTTGCCTGTTTCCATTCTTTCTGCTGGCCCTCAGTGCTTCAGTCTTTTTTACCTCACCCAAAACCTTAGACTTTTAACTCTGAGGGGAGACATCATGGCCAAAATTTCTGAATATACATTTCTTGTTTGATTCCTTGTATCACACTTCCAAAATAACAGAATTATATATTTCTACCCAAATAATATAGGGTCTCATCTGGAAGAAATACCAAGGATATAAAAATATGCACATCTTTAAAATGTTCCTGTCCATCACAACTTAAAAATAAGATATTTGGTTTGTACCACAAATATTTCTAGAATAATAATTATTTCATGTCATTTTCTCAGTACATATATTCTTTTAGATTTCATAAACTGCTTCCAGGTTTGCTTATTTGTTGTTCGATTATTTTTAAAACAAAACAAATTTAAAACTATACTAAAGTGTTTTTAACTATGATCTTTTTCTAAATGTACCCCATGATGGACGTAGAGCATGATTCAGAGCCAATCTTTATCCTCAGAGCTGAGTAAGTCAGCTATGCCACCTCAGTCCCCAAAAGAACATCTGTGGAAGTTTGCATTCTTGAGGGAGCAGGTGTTTGTCTAACACAAGGTCCTCCTTCCCTGGCATTTATGGTTTATGAGGAGGCTGGCTCCGAAGTTACCAATCTACACTTTGAACAACATCTGAAAGCAGAAATGACCTGAAACAAAACCCCTTCCAAAAAGCGATGATGTGAAAAATCATCGAGTAGGCTTCTCTTTCTGAACTGTGAATGTGATGCAGAAATGGGGGAAGAGTGGTAAAACTGAAGCTAAGAATGATGCAGAAAGCCTGTGAGGCCACCAGACTCCAGAGTGAAAGCTAGTTTTGAAAAAAATCCCATTCAACTTGATTCTTCATGCCGGAAAAAAAAAGACATGATTTAATTTTTTTCACTTTATGATTTTGTTTTAATACTAATATTTGCAATGGATCTCCTACCAAATGTCTAGCATACTGTAAGCACTCATCTGAATAAAATACTCTCCGTAACACATATCACAATGTTTGTTTTACTATCTGCATCTACCCTAGGACATGGTTATATGAGAGCAGGGAGCAAGGACCTTCTTCTTTCAGTGGTTACTCACTAGCATAGCAACAAGTACAGTGTTTTTCACACATTGTAGATATTGTAATAAATGTTAATCAAATGAAATAAGCAATAGATTTCTCTTGTCAGCATCTTCTCTATTTTTCCTTTCACACTCATCCATTTAGCACATCATATTTAAACCACTGTAGGCTTAGATTTTTTTTCACAACCTACCTTAATAAAGGTCCTCAAATGCTTCAAACGTACTTCTAGCCCACTGTCCAAAGGTAGGGGCGAAAAGATGGTAGATAGGAAAAGGCGGTGTGGACCTGTTTAGAAGTAGTTCTTTGGGAGGATTCCAGTCTCCTTTGTCAGGATATTAGCAGTCCAATTCAGTAGTGTCAAGACACCAACAGTCCAGTTCAAACATGTCACCAAGCACAAATCAGGAGCAGCGTCACAATCCAGCAGAAAGCCCTGGATCTCTGCTAAATTGGCCTGAGTCAGCAGGAACAACCAGGACCATGCAGATGCCTTGAGAAGTTCTTGGTGTGCCTCTCTCAACAAAGTAAAAGAAGATCAGGGAAGACTTGAGACTAATAAACATTTCTAGCTATGCAAGCACCTGCCCCATCACTGTCTGTTGAGTCCTACTTATACTCTCTCCAAACATCATGTGTTGTCCCACAGGAGGTCTTGCTTCAGCAAAACATCACATGAGTTTGCTTCAGCAAAATATCACATGAGTCTGCATCACATAACTGAATTGGAAATTTCCACTTCAAACCACCTTAGGCAAGTTCATGTATTCAAATCACAAACTCAGATTTTATTCATTGCTAATAGCATAGGAATCAACTCTACTCAAATTTTCTTTCTGTCCTAAAAACTACATATATTTCAAGAAATCCCAATATAGTCTCATAAATGCATTTTAGTCCTTTCTTTACCTTTTATTGTACAGTATGGAGAGCAAACAGAGTTGGGGGAATAATGGTATTAATGAAAAGAGAAAGAACAGTCTCTACTGGTTGAATTTGGGTAGAGATTTGATTATAAACACAAAATACCTTTATTTTAATACTAAAAAGTCCTTTGCTATGCAGACAAAAGTATTTGTTTTATACATGTGAAAATTAAGATCCAGAAAAGAAAAATAATCAATAGTACACAAGAGGCTAGCATTGACAGGGCTATGGCCGATTATGGAACTTCCCATGCTTATAACAGTCTTTCCTTTACATCACAACACGGAATGGTATATCATGCATGATGATAGGATGAACTAACATGAAATATTTATGCTATTTTATTGTGGGACAACATGCAGCCCTGTGGCATTAAATTTAACTTTATTAGAGATAAGCATCTGTGTAATTCATCCTTGGGGAGAAACCAGTTCCAGCATTAACAGTGTTGACTACATCATTGTCAACAAATGTACTAAATTATTAACGGATATCACAGATGCCAACTAGAATGAAAGACTAATGGCTTATGGTACTTTCATTTATTTGATTTACACATATTGTCAGAGACAACCTTTATGGAGGAACATAAAATAATTAAGCACTTGTCAGAATGGCTAAATGTCACTGTAAAATAAACCAGTAATCTGAATCCCTTGGGACAATTTTCATATGTCACCAACTCTCCTGGGAAGGGAGGTTTTTGAAGCACCATTTTGTAAAATGTAGCCTGTGTGGCAAGTTAAAAGAATCAATAGATTTCACTTATGGATCTAAGAGTAATAGGCCAGGCAAAAATCCAAGTTGTAATGGGAAATAAGTAACTAACTTTTAGGGAAAATATGAATAAGAGCAGATCATATCAATGAAGGCTCAAATACAGTTAAATCAATTTTCCCAAGCTTTTCCTTCATCTCGTCCCTTCTATTTTCTCTCCATTATTTTATTTTATTTTCTTCTCATTTCACTCTTTTTAGCTTTCATAAATTCTCCAAGCACAGGTCTGGAGAGATAGCTCAGGAGTTCAGAGCATTTATTTATTACTCCATCATGAGGACCAGAATTCCGATTTTAGTGCTCACATAGGGCAGCTCACAACCACCTACAAATCCAGCTCTAAGCAAGGAATCTGACATCCTATTCTGGCTTCCATAGTCACCTACACACATAGCTACACACAATTGGGCACACATGCACACAGAAATAACAACAATAATAATATTAATTAATAATTAATAATAATAATAACAATGTAAAATCCTAAAAATTAATAACCCTAAGCATTAATCAACCACTAGTTATAATTTATGCATCCTCTTTTCCCCTTTCTTTTCTCCATATTACAATCATCTCCAATCTCCCTACTAGATGATCATTAATTTTATAAAGTTAGATGTTTTCTTTTTTCCTTTTGGTAACTCAATAATATCTTGCTTAAACTGAGTATAGCCAGAGAACCTAAATAGTTAACTTCCTTTCATTCTCAGTCTATTAATAAAATCCCAAGCGTTGTTTTTTCTCCAAGTATCAAGCCGGCAGTACGGTATTAACTACAATCCTCAGGCTGCCCATTTGCCTCTCAGAATTTTTTTATATGACCATTAAATTTGTGTATCCTCTGAATGGTACCTCCCCCTTCTTTTGCTCTCAGCCTGTGGCAACCAGTATTCCTGTTTCCATGAGTCCAGTTCTTTTTTTAAAGTATGCATAGATCAGAAGTGAAATCACACAAACAAATTGTGAAAATATAAAATAATTGAAAATATAAAATAATTTAAAATACAAAATAATTTTTTAAAAAGAACTTCTCTGACTTTAATAAAACAGACTAGAAGTCAAAGAAGAAAAGATAACCTGAAAATCACAAACAATGAAAGAGGAATAGTGCAACTGAGGAAATCATGAGTCAAAGAAGAATTGTAAAGAAAATTAAAAATTTGTGCATGGCAACATTCTGACTGCATAACCTCCAAGAAATTAGTCAACCACACAGTTTGAGTATAGTCTAAGCCTTAGGATCTGGGGTTTTCCTCTTGGCTGCTTTACATAATTACTCCACTCCACAAAGCTGCTTGCACTTTCTCCAGGCCATGGGGTGTTCTAATTTAATTAACTTAACATCTCTGCAGTGTTTGGTGCCCTGAGATTGGCAAAGTGCTTGGTCAGAGGGCTGTAACACTGGTTATCTGTCATTCTTCCTTCTTCTATTGAAGAGGCCTTGCTTCTCACTCTAGATCTACCCCTCCAAGGACTTTGGAAGGCAATGTCCCTCAGGTTCAAATGAACCAGCATAAGGCACAGTGGGGTCTCTCTCATGTTAATACACAAAAAAGAGCGCCTGCCTGAAACAGGAAGGATAGCTTTGTTTTCTTGGCTAGGAACCTCTGCTAGCATCAAAGCTGCAGCTAAACACTGAGCTCAAGGTACCTTTTTCACTTGGGGGCCTGGACATCCTCTGACTCTGATGGCCCATCTGACACTCTGTGGTGATGAATGTGTCATACTGGGATGCCTTTATTCTCTCTGAAAGAAGAAATTAAATTTCAGATGTGACATTATAAAATATTCATGTCCCAAAGTTGCCTTTCAAATTTAATGGTTGCATGCAAAAGAAGTTTAATTTGCTTCAGAACTTTTACATAACAAAGTGACCAAAATGATGTTATTTTCATTTCCTAAGACTTAGAATGCTCTTTTGACGTGAATTTGACTTGAATATTTTTTGAGTTGATTTGACTTGAATTGAGTTTCTGATAAACGTGTGATTAAACCTGTTGGCATGTGTACGTCTGCCCTTCATATCCTGTTAGTCCCCAGCACTGTAGGAAATTCCCTGAGTGGATTGTTTTGGTAAGGGCCCATAGAAAAGTCTTGAGGTATGTATTTAGTTAATTAAAAATTTTTTGATTAAAAAAAATGTGTCACAGGGGAAAAAGTACAAAATTGTTTTAATTTGACTTGTTATATAACTTAAAATTATTTCTTACAAAAGACAGAAAATCATAAAACTCTGTCCATTTTTACCAGACATGATTATTTTCCTTGAAAAATTTAAAGGATTTAAAAGTCTTCAGAATAAAGTCCAATGGATGCAGCAGAAACATATAGAATTCAATGTATTTCTATATTTGGAACAATACAATGGCAGAGCTTTAAAAATCCACATCACATGTAGTAGCACATAAATCATGTTAGGTGACAACCCTAGCAAGGCATTTTCCATATTTGTAGATCAAAGCTAGAGACATTGAACAGTTAAATCAGAAATCCTTCCAGGATGAGAAACAAAAAGAACCCCTCCCATTAAAACTTCAGCAAGCTTTTTTGAAAAAATTGGCAACTACTTTTTAAAATGTATATGGAGATTCATAAAATAAACCTTTCATCCCTTTGTAACAGGTTGCAGATATATAGAGAGAATAGAGCTGGTATTATAATATATACTTTCAATGGTCAATAATATGAAAATACAATATATATGTTCAATTGATTTATATTTGCTTAAAATATGAAGTATTTTATTTTTAGTTAACTTTGCTCCTGAGAATTTTATATATATGAGTATATGAATATGTATGAATATTCATAGATATGGCACTCTGAATACTCTCATTCCCCCCTTTTTTATCACTTCCACTACTGACACCTGATATCTTGATTGATCAATTGTGTTTAACATACAAAGTCAAGACAAATTTTTGAACTTCTACCTCGTCAAACAAACTTACAATGGAGGTTGGTAATGTCAAATATTACATACAGTTTATTATTAACTTCCTCTATTGAAAGTGCTAAACTGTCTTACTGAGGGAGGGAAACATAGCAATTTAAACACCACTGCTAGGATTCCATCAGGCAATTCTAACAGTTGCTTGTAACAAAATAATGTGTCTCGTGTAAAGCAGTCACCATAAGGAATCCAGCTATTGAAGATCTTATTGCAGTCTTATTACAGCATTGAAGGAATCAAGGGTATTTTGAGTTAGCTGTACAAAATTCTCCCTATGCTAATAAAAACAGCTGTTTAAACAGCTACCTGGCTAAAGCCATAGTTTACCAGTCATTATATACACATACTTTTGATTATTTTACAGCCTGGCTGAGAAATTATCTCATTTATAATGTAAAGTACACAAAAATCCAGAATTAGGGAAGTCAGAAGTGTGTTCCAAAAAGACAAGAGGAAGCCACCATTAAAATGGAAAAACAGACCACTATGTAAGGGAGGTAAAGATATGGATCTTGACTTTGATTCTCACAATTTCTATAAAGAGAACTGTGCATCGCAGGAGTAATTATATTCTCATAAGCTCCTTCTGTAGGAATCCCATGGGCCTTTGGACATCCCAAGATCAACTAAACATATCAGCTTGTCTCTTAATAAAGACGATATTGAGGACATTGACCTGTGGCCATATAAACTATGCAGTGGCAATACACCATAGACTAGGAATTCTTCATCAGAACGAAAGGTACTCTGACAGTAACAACTTCTTCATTTGTAGCTAGCCCATCATCTACTGCTAGTTCTGCCTCTATATATGGGAAGCAAGTACTGCAAGAATGGTTTATTTGTCTACATTTTAGCATATCTGTGTGCCTGTGTATATATATGCACACCAAATGCATACAGGTAACCGCAGAAGCTAGAAGATGTTTGGTCCCCTGATCAGGAATACATGAAGTTGTGAGTGACCCTATACAATTTAATTTTTGATACACTTACTACTTTACAGTATCACTAATGTCAAAGCCTTAAATTTAAACCTAGAAAAAGAAGTGGGTACATAGATTAAGTAAATGAACAAATAAAAATAAACACATAGATTGTCTCTAATGGCTTCTGTAAGGGTTGCTTCTCAGTGTGATGTTCCTAATTTCACTTTGTGCTTCATCCAAAAAACACATCAGTAGCCATCCCTACCAAGCACATTGACACTGTCAATGTCAGTGTCTATTTGGACTTGTACCAAAATGACACATTTAAAATTAAAAAGGGTAATAGTCTTTCTAGTTACTATATCTTAGTATCAGTTTTTATTGTTTGCTTTTTCATATTTATTTTAACATACAATTTATAAAAGAACAGACATCTGTGGTTTTATATACTACTATACAGTTATGAAATGTTGCAGGCAAATGCCTAGTAGGTATTGTGGTAGAAAAGAACTAGTAATCATCATCTTAGATGAAAATGATTAGCGGAGCGTGGTGGTGCACGCCTTTTTTTTTAATTTAATATATTTTTTCCATTTTTTATTAGGTATTTAGCTCATTTACATTTCCAATGCTATACCAAAAGTCCCCCATACCCCCCACCCCTACTCCCCTACCCACCCACTCCCACTTTTTGGCCCTGGCGTTCCCCTGTACTGGGGCATATAAAGTTTGCGTGTCCAATGGGCCTCTCTTTCCAGTGATGGCCGACTAGGCCATCTTTTGATGCATATGCAGCTAGAGTCAAGAGCTCCGGGGTACTGGTTAGTTCATAATGTTGTTCCACCTATAGGGTTGCAGATCCCTTTAGCTCCTTGGGTACTTTCTCTAGCTCCTCCATTGGGAGCCCTGTGATCCATCCATTAGCTGACTGTGAGCATCCACTTCTGTGTTTGCTAGGCCCCGGCATAGTCTCACAAGAGACAGCTACATCTGGGTCCTTTCGATAAAATCTTGCTAGTGTACGCAATGGTGTCAGCGTTTGGATGCTGATTATGGGGTGGATCCCTGGATATGGCAGTCTCTACATGGTCCATCCTTTCATCTCAGCTCCAAACTTTGTCTCTGTAACTCCTTCCAAGGGTGTTTTGTTCCCAATTCTAAGGAGGGGCATAGTGTCCACACTTCAGTCTTCATTCTTCTTGAGTTTCATGTGTTTAGCAAATTGTATCTTATATCTTGGGTATCCTAGGTTTGGGGCTAATATCCACTTATCAGTGAGTACATATTGTGTGAGTTCCTCCTTTGTGAATGTGTTACCTCACTCAGGATGATGCCCTCCAGGGGTGCACGCCTTTAATCCCAGCACTCGGGAGGCAGAGGCAGAGGCAGGCGGATTTCTGAGTTCGAGGCCAGCCTGGTCTACAAAGTGAGTTCCAGGACAGCCAGGGCTATACAGAGAAACCCTGTCTCGAAAAAAAAAAAAAAAAGAAGAAGAAGAAAAAAAACAAAGAAAATGATTACAGGGATGAAGGGGGATAGCGATTGACTAAATGTGCTTTACTCATGCTTAGCCATATGGCAAGATCCTTAACCCAAGATAAAATTATGGGGAGAGAAGATGGGACAGAGAGACAGAGACAGACAGAGGGACAGGGGGAGGAGAGAGAAATGAGAAAATATGAATTGGGGTTTGGCTCACATCACTAAAGAAGCAGAAAAGCCTGAAGATCTGCAACAGACAG
The DNA here is from genome assembly GCF_000001635.26 of Mus musculus. Taxonomy (NCBI): domain Eukaryota; kingdom Metazoa; phylum Chordata; class Mammalia; order Rodentia; family Muridae; genus Mus; species Mus musculus. Next base: position 52,203,956 of record NC_000070.6, read on the forward strand.
ACAGAGGGACCCAAGAGTTGAAGGTATGACCTCCACTCCATGCAGTTATTTATTGAGCCTAGTTATTGAGAAAGCCAGGGACGTGAGTACCATTTTGAGGGCAGTGGAGGAATGGTGTCTCAGGTCAATTCTTCTTACTCAGATGTGTTATCTTGTTAGATCTTTAATAAATTACAGAGAATCACACAGATTAGGAAAAGAAATCTTCTCTGCTCAATCAACTTATTTCTATGTTAGTTTCACTTCAAATATCCTTACTGGCACAGGTCAACATTTAATCAAATATCTAGGCCCCTATAACCCAGTCTGACACATAACCACTTCTTTGCAATTTCACACTCAATACTGAGTTTGTTCAGGAATCCATAGTGGGGTGGAACTATGTAACAGGAATTCGTTTCTCTGAATTCTCTCAGTTCTGATTTTTTTTTTTTGAGAGTGTAAAAGAGAATGACTCTATGAGCCATGGTAAGTTCCACAAGTCAGAGGCTTCCTCTGGAGTTACTGAGGAAAGCAGGTGTCTGGCAATAATGTATACATATGGTAATGAAAGTCTCCCTGCTATGGAAGAGCTCACTTAAGGACGCCAACTTCACTTAAGTGAGTTATATCTAAATAAGTCTATAATATTTTAGAATATTTACATTCACCTTCAAAATGGTGAGTTTTTTAAAAAGCAAAACGATAACTGTATAAAAATATAGGTAGCTCTTGCTGCTGCAATAGACACTATGATGGAGAGGAAGAAGGTGTGGTTCAAAGGATATTTGTGAAAATAAGCCTACAAAACTAAGATAGAATTGTAGACACTAAAGGAAAGATCACCTCCATTTTCAGTAGCTCTCTATTCCTGCCACCACCTAGTACTGTCTGTCACCTCTAATCTACTTTTGTTCAGTGACTTGTTTATATATTCCATCGTAGGTTTATGCACAGTGCAATTTTTGTCATTTGGGAGCAATTCATAACAACTGCCTCTATGAACATGCACATGCAAGTTTCTATTGGAACTTACAATAAATCGCCGTCATACACAAGAGTAACCAGTCGCGTGCCCTTTTATACCTGATGATTCTTATTCTCTTATCTTTTGAAATTCGGAAATTCAATTGTGAGTTATAAATGATAACTAACACAACGTACTATTGTTTGTTTAAAAAAAGATTTTCAAGTTGTCTCAAGGTGAGTTGATAGATGTGAGAAACCTAGAAAAATACAACAACAAACACTGACAGCTGACAGCTGTTAGCTGGTGTTGCAGTCAATAGCTGCATTATGTCCTTGCTAGGCATAAACAACTGTGCAGAATAGCATCAGGAAAAATTTGTCTGTGACCTTGTCAGAACAAGACAAAAAAGAGAGAGCCCAAGTAGGCTAAGGAGAAGCCTTTCTAAATGAAGTGAAAGAAAGAAACATGTGTATAGATGCATTTTGAGATCAGTAACTGAAAACTATAGAACTATGGAAAGGACTACAGCCCCGTGAGGCATAAAGAACTGGACAACAGCATAGAAAAGAAGGTGTAACCCTACAACTGTGACCCCTGTTCTCCAGCCTGTATGACATCTCCCCAGCACAAGGTAAATGACAGAAGGGAGAGCTTCAGTTCACTCCAGTAGTGAAGCAACCTGAAGGACTCGGTGGGGGTGGGGGCAATGCCTTGTTTGGGGAAATGACTTCACAGTGCCCATTCATCAGACCTTACTCTCATGTAGTCTGGTGCCACCTTGAGAATGTAGGTAATAACTAAAGCCACGCTGCATGCACTTCAAAACCTCTCAGTTTTTCATCTCTGGGATTTTGTGCCAATCTACCACATTAGCTGAGAAAACAGTTCCATGGATACCCTGTTGGAGCAAAGTATACTGTAGACCATCCATACAGGTACTTTTTTTTTTGTCTTTTTTTTTTTTTTGTCTTTTTTAGTTTATCTCCAGTTCACTTTTTATTGGTTATTTTATTTATTTACATGTCAAATGTTACTCCCCTTTCTGGTTTCCCCTCCACATTTCACCCTCTATCCCATTCTCCCTCCCCCTGCTTCTATAAGGGTGCTCCCCCAACCCACCTACCTACTGCCGCCTCTTCAGTCTAGCATTTCCCTATGCTGGGGCATTGAGCCTCCACAAGACCAAGGGCATCCTCTGCTACACATGCAGCTGGAGTCATGGTTCCCTCCATATGTGCTCTGGTTGTTAGGTTAGTCCCTGGGAGCTCTGTGAGGTCTGTTTCGTTGATATTATTGTTCTTCCTATGGGATTGTAAACCTCTTCAGCTCCTTCCATCCTTTCCCTAACTCCATTGGAATCCCTGTGCTCAGTCCGATGGTAAGCTGTGAGCATCCACATCTGTATTGTTCAGGCTCTGGCAGAGCCTCTCAGGGAACAGCCATACCAGGCTGCTGCCAGCAAGTACTTCTTGGCATCAGTAATAGTCTCTGGGTTTGGTGTCTGCAGATGGGATTGATCCCCAGGTGGGGCAGTCTCTGGATGGCCTTTCCTTCAGTCTCTGTTGAAAGGCAGGCCTTTCTAACTATTTGCATGTTTACCCTCTGGAAACTTCCATGGGAAGGTTCTAATTGTACCAGGGAAGATGCATGAGGTCTTCCCTTCATGATATTAAATTTTTTAGTAATTACAACCCCTTTGTCTGCAGCTTCTCTGCAACTCAAAACAGGCCTACTCGCCTTTCTTTATCTAACTATTCCATTTTATAGCTTTCCGCTCTGCATTTTGCACTGGACTCTTGGAGCAAACAGTAACTTTACCTTAGCCTATGTGTTACAGTATACTTAAGTTTCCTCTGTGAAACAAATTAGCTGATTAGTTTGCATTTAGCCATTTTTTAAAGTTTTCTGGATATGGGCAAAATGTAGCCAGATTCTTCACCAGAATATAAGACAAGTGACCTATAGTTCCGTTTCACTGTGTTGCCTTGAGGAGTCAGTCTGTATTGATTCAGAATGGTCTTCTGCATGCTCAGAAAGCTGGTCCATGACACTCTGCTTACAGCATGCCCAAAAGCAACAACATTGTCTGGAGACCAAGTAATCAAGTACTTGAGTATGTTAGGACTATTTCAGATCCAAACCATAACAGGAATCACTTTCAAAATCTTGTATCAATTCTACAATCCCTTTGATGATAACATGAAACACTCTTGCTCTTCTCATGAACTGTAAACTATATCGGCAAAACTCAAGGAAGAAGAAGAAGAAGAAGAAGAAGAAGAAGAAGAAGAAGAAGAAGAAGAAGAAGAAGAAGAAGAAGAAGAAGAAAGAAGAAGAGGAGGAGGAAGAGGAGGAGAAGGAGGAGGAGGAGGAGGAGGAGGAGGAGGAAGACTACATCAAAAACCAAGATACTGTGTAATCACATTCCTCTCTTAGATATAATGAGTTGCTAATCCCTACAAGTGACAGCCCTGCTTTATTAATCCTAACACCTGAATTTAAATATAATTAATGTATTTATTTACCAAATGGCCCTAATATTTTAACAATGAAATCAAGAAAAGACATGCAAATCTTTCAATATTACATTGCCCCTACAAGGAGACATTCCTGATTTATACAGCTATGTTGTTTTCCACAGAGGTTGTAATTCTCACCACATTATGCTAATGAAATTAAAACACAAGTATTTCCTTTCGTACTGGCCTTTAATAAGAAAAAAATGTACTATAGAAAATGTGTTGAGAAGTCGAAGATTTTTATATTATTAGAGTCCTGTTTGATGCTGGCACTGGTTGTGATGGAGCCATGTTTGGGGGAAGAGAGATTTTAGTTTTAGTCCATTTTTCTTCCTGGAGATCTGGTGACCCTCATTGTCCTTATTATCAATGTTACTGCCAAGCCTCCGATATTAATGCAGACCTTTATAAAGTTATCAGCATTACAGGTTTTGTTTAAGTACACTTGTGTCATCTATGTTCTGATCCAGAAGGAGAATCTCATTAATGAAATGCGTATTGAACAAGAGTTTTCTTACAAGCAGAATCCACAGGTTACGTGCAAAGCAGGATTTGCTTGCCAATGCTCTCTGTCTTTATTTCTTCAATCTAGATTTTAGGAAACTCTGCCAGCGGAAAATTTTAATTGCCAGGTACTATATAGCTACTGAGAAATTTTTTCTTTTAAAAGTACAAAAACAAAAAATGAGTTGTAGAGGCCAGATTCTCAGTACTTATGGATGTTTCAATAGATTATCCTAATGTAATTCAAAAATATAGATCATAACATCTCATAAACTCAGACACTTACCCAGCAGTCCAATAACTTATCCCAGAAGATGCTCCTACAAATGCAAATGTGAAGTCCACTGTAGTGAGTCTTCTTAATGCCTAGTGAATTACTAAGCCTGTACTTACACTTGATCGTGCCCATCCTCTTTGTCAGGGACAAGGGCAGTCTCCTTTCCATCTTCATATGATCACTTCTCCCATGTCAATGGTTGGTACTTTGTGGATACTGTTTATATCATAATAGCATAGATTTTTGCCACTTAAACACATGAAAACGAATAAGAACAATGTACTCACCTAATGAACTCTAAAATAAAACTATATTGTAAAATATATATTAAAAATCCATTCCCTCTAGTTATATCCAGGTATACCAGGGCTCTACAATGATATAAATGACAAAAGTAATAAACCCAAGTAAGAAAATATAACAACAAAATCTCCAGAGCTGAATATAAACTCTTCCCATTATTAAGTTTCTGAGGAAGGGGTCAACCATGCTATAATATAATATATTTGAATATTATATAATATATAATGTAACTGAATATAAAATAATTTATATAAACATAACACATCAACAGTACATAATTTCAACCTTAGCTCTAACACTGAGTAGGTGCATAATCATGCGCACGTCAATTAACTAATCTGAGTCTCAATTTCCTAAGCCAATAAATGAGAATAGCAAAGAGATACATTGCTGCTGAGAAAAGCAAATGATTAATATATGTAAAGCTGGCTACAGCATTGCAGAGTTACTCTACTACTTCTTACTACATATAATTTTAACCTAAACACTTTTTTTAAAGTGTCATAAGTTACAGGATATTTGAACCTGTTTCTAGTCAGTTAGTTCTGCCTTTAGCATACACCTTTAATTACTCTGGCTGGAATAAGACACACCCTTAGTACTCACCTTTAATCCCAAACAATGAAGGTAAAATTAGTTTGCAGAAGGAAGCACTCATGTTTGAAAGTATTGTCTAATTGAGTGGCAGAAAAGACTGATGAATCAGAGAAAGTTTTGACAGAATAAGATATGCCCAACTCTCATGAGAAAAGAAAGGAAAGGGAAGCTACTTAAGGGAGAGACAGACAGCATAGGAGAAAAAGAGTACAGTACAGGAATACAGTAGAACCCATGGAGAACAGGACAGTTGAGTAGGGAAAGCAGAGCAGCACAGGGTCGGAAGAGGAGGCAGCTTTACCAGGACAGTTAGAGAGAGCAGTGCAGAGAGAGAAATGAGAGAGGGCAATTTTACTGGAACAGGTGTACAGAGACAGATTGCAGAGAGAGAACAAGCTAGACACAGGTAAAGACAGAATGACCAAGAGAATGAGGAGCCAGCAGATTAGGAAAGATTGCTAGAGTTACTTTGCAGCCAAGCAGAGCAACTCAGAGGCCCAGAGAAAAGCCAGATTAAATAAGTCAACTGAGCTCTGACAGCCAGCCAGAGCTCAGAAAGAACTAGAAAGAGGTGAGCTTATTCAACAGCAAGAATCAAGAGGCTGAAAATATTCTAGGCCTAGACTAGGTTGTACAGAGGTTAGAACCTTCCAGGACCAGGCCTAGGTTAGCAGACAGAGGCAGTAAGCCTCCCAGACAACAATTACAACAAGCAAATAAAAGATACTTTCATAGACAAACACTCCTTCTTTGCTCCTTGTGCTAAAGAACACTTCAGTGGCCTCTCACAAGATGATTTTATGCAAAGTCTGTTTCTTGAGAATCCATGTGGTTAACTTGTTCTGTCTCAATATTGCCATAAGTCTTATTAGCTATAACTTGTAACCGATCAGTTTACTAGTTCTAAACACATAATATGATGAGTTCTGAGAACTATAGTTTTTAAATCATCATTACAGTTATGACAGAACACTTCTGTCTCTCCCCAAAATACATCCATGTTCCATTTCAGCTAATATCATCAATCCAAGCCCCGGGTCCTGACAACTACCAAATTATTTTTTTATAACCATGGCTTTGCATTTTCTGGGATTCCATATAAATGGAAACATACATCATCTAGTATTTTCTCTTAGGCTAGTTTCCCTTAGCAAAATGCATTTGAGAGTCGTCCCTTTTCTTGCATGTTTCAATAGTTCGTTTCTTTTTATTATTAAGTAATATTTCATTGTATGGATGAACTAATCTTTTTCTTTCCATGGGAAAAAAATAGGAGAATGATTCATTTTCTTAGGCAAGTTGGGTAAAAGATAAAACTTTTCAGAAGTCTTGTTTGGCTATTTTAAGGTCAAAGAAGACCAATGTCATTTCATAACTTTAGCATCTTTGGATAGATATATTTCTTGCCCACAATATCACATTTTCTGCCTTCATTAAAGGAACTGAGCCCTGTAATTTAGGCCCATCTTCTATTTACCCAAAAGAACCTATTCTATTTACCACATGTACCTTCAGTGCAACAAGGACAGGTGCCTCCAAACACCTCTTGTTTCTATGTTCCATTTGCCCAGAATCCCTCCCCTCCCTTGTCAATCTATCAAAATTCTTTCCTGCATATTATCCTTTACAGCTCAGCTGAGACTCCACTTTCCACATCATGTCTTTCCTGTCTCTTCAAGTAGAATTAATTACTTCTTTCTTGGTGTCCCAAAGCACCAGGTATATAACTCTACTAAATTATTCACTTGATAAGAATTCATGACAAAATCCAGTTATGCCTCTCTTATGAAAAAGAGGATGCTATTCAACTTTGCCCCACACCCAAGAGTAGGTTCAACTCCCAGCATCAAAGTAGATATTCAATAAATGTTTGTTTAACAAAGAAAGAAAGTAAATAAACGCATGCATAAAAGTGCCCTCCCGTTGATGTTCATCTGTCATGGGTAATGCATGAATGTGAGCACAACTCACTGCTCTAATTGCCTGGAAACCGACTTCTTTTCAGCCCATCAGTTTTCACCGGGACAGAGAAGTCTGTTAAGGCTCTGATAAATCTCACTGAATTTTAAGGAAACAACTGCTCTCCACTGAAAGGAGTGCTTAATTATTCACAGTGCATCCGGATACCAGTGACATGACTAGCAACCAGCTTCTGGCCCTTCCAAAAGGAAGGATGCATCCGTAATTAAAATGTGACCCATGCTGTCTCCTGCTGCCAGATTCCCTTGAGTAGTCACTAGGGATGAAATTCTAATTATGACATTTGAAGAAATAAAATCCTCTAGGGGAAGCAGCCTCCAAAGACATACTGGATGTCGACAGCTGCTGTGGAAATTGCTTATTTTAACCTTTGCCATAAAAATTGTAAAACCAACCCAGCTCCCTCTCTGTTGCAGACATTTTGGGAGATGGATTTGTAGGTGTGTTTTAAGGATTAGCCTAAAGCCAAGACAGCATCATTTTTACAACAGAAGTTCCATTAAAGTTTCTTGAATTTCTGTGAACTTCTGTTCAGGAAGTCCTTTTAAATTCTGATGAGCTGACATTTGAATGTTTCTGTAGCAGATGGCTATCAGCTAAAAGAAGTACACAATATTTTATTCTTACTAGCTGGAACCAAATTTGAAAGTTAGAATAGATTTTTCGAAATTAAAAGTCTTAGAAACTAGGGTCATACATTTGAGACACTTATTAGGAAAAAAAAAAAAACTGCAAACTAACTTGGTTGTAAATGTTTTTGTGACTTCGAAAACCAGATGCAAGCTACACACTCAATAGATAATTGGAAATATTGAAAGACTATTATATCTGACTAAACACTGTCTGTTAAAAGTTCAATGTGTCAGAGGCCTCTTGGCATTGCAAACTTTATATGCCCCAGCACAGGGGAATGCCAGGGCCAAGAAGCAGGAGTGGGTGGGTAGGAGAGCAAGGCCGGGGGAGGGTATAGGGGACTTTCGGGATAGCATTTGAAATTTGAAAATGTATATAAAGAAAATATCTAATTAAAAAAAAGTTCAGTGTGATGATGTCATGATCATGTATCAGAAAATTTGATCATCAGTTAACTAACCAGGTGAAGAAAGATTTTAACCAAGGAAATCTTATTTTTTCTTTTGTTTTTTTTTGGTTTCATTTTGGGTTTTTTTTTGTTTTGGTTTGGTTTTTGGTTTTTGTTTTTTTGGGGTTTTTTGTTGTTGTTGTTTGGTTGGTTGGTTGGTTGATTTTTTTTGGGGGGGGGGGTTTTTTTTTGGTTTTTCGAGACAGGGTTTCTTTGTGTAGCCCTGGCTGTCCTGGAACTCTCTTTGTAGACCGGGCTGGCCTCGAACTCAAAAATCCGCCTGCCTCTACCTCCCTAAATTCTGAGATTAAAGGCGTGTGCCACCACACCCAGCTAGGAAATCTTTTTTACGTGATTAGCCTATCTGTATTGAATTCTGTATCCTATGGGAGATTAGAGACTTGGCCAAGATTGAGAACCAACAGAGAGAAAGAATGTTTGTCCTCTACTTCAAAGCCATCTTCATTTTGTTTCTTTAATTTGTAAAGCAGACTCCAGCATTGCCCCAGTTCACTCAGCTGCAGATGATACCACCTAATAGTTTCCATCTGAGCACTGGGTTAAACAGATGCATACAATCCAGACAAGTGAAGAACATCTAGAAAGTGCTAGAGCTTGAATCTTAGATCCCTCCTAAACGCCTTCATGTTGAAAGTGCAGTCTCCATGCAGGAGCTACTGAGGAGGGTGTAAACTTTTAGGAAGAAGGACCTGATGAGAAGTCTTTAGGGTGTCATGTTCTAGAAACGGGTATGAAACACTGAGTAGTTTCCTCCCATCACTTACTCCCGCCATAATACACTACCTCACTTCAGGCCCAAAAGCAGGGTCTAATTAACAAGGGCTGAAATCTTCAACATTATGCCAAAGTAAATATTTAAGTTTATTGGTTGATTGTCTCGAGTTATAAACAGATGCCAAAAAGTGACTAAACACAACCATTCTTAGAGATACCATCTTATATCTCCACGTTTATCGATGATGACTAAAGATGGAGATTTTGAATTTTTTGAATTTTTTCTCAAAAGTTTTAAATCTGTTTGAGAGAGAATTATAATATAGGTTTTCATAAGTTCTTGTCAGTGCTAAAGTAGTATATATTTTCTAACACAATGGAACCCCTTCCCACAAACTGTCACCTGTTCGTGCTCTTTTGTCTTTTTAACAGAAAGTTGGATTTGGATGTCCCCAATGACTTACCATACTCTCTTTCAAAATGCCCTTCTCACCAAAACAGAAAGTCAAGAAGTTTCATAAGCTCCTGCCTCACTCAACTGTGTCATCATCAACCACTTGTAAATAACTGCAGACAAGTAGAGTGCTAGCTATTTCAGAGCTTGATGAATAGCTTTATGGGCCCCTTCTCCTGGCTGTCATTGTTCTGACAGTGTGATTGAGTACAGCACTTGCACCATGCCAATGGGAGATGGCCACAAAGGGCCCTTTATATTTCTCAGTGCCATGGTCACGTGCTTCCCGGACAGCACTGCACTATTCATCCAGCAACCTGTTACTCCTGGGGGGAAGTAAAATCTCAGCTTTCAGAGCCCCACTGAGTAAAAGCCATTGATCAAAACTTTTTTTTTTTCCAAATGGCGTACTCAAATATCTTTGCAAAACTAGATATTATCCCAGCTCTGAAATTTAATCAAACAAAGTGGATGCCGAGCAATGCTGTAATTTGTTCCAGCTAAGCTCTGAAAAATGTAAGGAGAGTACAGCATCAAATGTCACATTCCTTTCAACTCAAAAGGTTCGTTAACAGTCTCCTCTTTTTCTCTGTATCTGTATCTGTCTGTTATAGATTGTTCAAATGGTGCTCATACTTGCCTAGAGACGGTCTTCCACCAAAGTTTCAGGACTAATCCTCAGAGCTGTGCAACATAGACTGGTTTTAACCTCCCTTTCCACAGTCTTGTATGGTTTAGCTATATCACCTATGGAGAATCAGAATCCACCAGGCTACCCAAATTTGTTCTTTACCACATTGATCTAAAATGGCTCTACTAACAAACAACTTATATTTAATGTCTAACCTTTGAGATCATTTTTGGTGTATAGTTTCAATCTCTCTTCTTTTCAGTTTGCTTCAATTTGTAAAGGAAAATTCTGCACAGGTTTATCCCATTAACCCCCAGGTGATATTACCCTTCTCTCTTTTTGATGACTTTCTTACACATTCCTTTCAAAAATGCTGACCAATTCTCAGGGAAGCTTTCCGTGGTCACGGTTAGATTCTTGGATATAACATCTTAAAATTCAGTCTCATGAATGAAATGCATGAGAAATTTATTTTTTTTCTGTTTTATTCTCTCATATATTAAATCCCAATTGCATTTTCCCTTCCTTCTCTCCCTTTAGTATCTTCCTCCTACTTCCCTCTTTCTCAAGATCCATGCCCCCTTTACCTCCCATCTGAAATAAGTAGGCCTCCCAGGGACATCAACCAAATATGGCATCAACCTAACATGCTGCATTAAGACTAGGCATATATTCTCACTTCACAGCTGGATGAAGCAACCCAGTAGGAGAAGAAAGGTCCTAAATGTAAGGAAAAGAGTCAGAGATAGTTTCTTCCCACACTATTAGGAATCCCACAAGAAAATCAAGCTACACAACCATAAAATATATGTGGAGGACCTAGGTCAGAACTATAGAAGTTCTCTTATCTCTGTGAGTCCACCTGAGTCCCAGTCAGTTGATTCTGTGGGCCATGTTCCTATGGTGTTCTTAACACTCTGGCTCCTCCAATTCTTCTTCTCTCTCCTCAGGACTCCCCAAGTTCAGCCTAATATTTGGGTATAGGACTCTGAATCTGCTCCCATCAGTTGCTGGATGAAGTCTCTCTGATGATGATATGCTAGACTCCAGTCCCAACACAATCTGCAGGCATGAGGATGGGTTGGTGTCCTGATCCCTCCACTTGAAGCCTTGCCTTGTTACAGAGGATGGCTGGTTCAGGCTTTGTGTCCCTCATTACTAGGTGCCTTCACTAGTGTCACCTTCACTGATTCCATGGAGTTTCCATTGCATTGAGTTTCTCAAAATGACCCCCAATTCCAGTCATCACTCCCAGTATCCTCTCCCTTCACCACCACAACCTAATCCCTCCATTCCTGTCCCTTTGGGGTCACTCTAAACATGCAAGTGAAAGATTTGTATAACACTTTTATATCTTTGAAGAAGAAAATTGAAATTGATACCAGAAGATAGAAACATCTTCCATACTCACTGATTAGTAACATCACCATAATAAAATCGCTATCATTTTTTTAAAGCAATCTACAGATTCAGTGCAATGCCCATCAAAATTCCAACACAATACTTCACAGACTAAAAGACCAATTCTCAACTACATATGGAAAAAATACATACAAACACAAACATAATAGTTAAGATAATCCTGTACAATAAAAGAAGTTCTGGCAGAATCAGCATCCTTCGTTTTAAGCTGTACCACAGATCTACATTAATAAAAAAAAACTGTATAGTACTGACATAAACACAAACAGGTTGGTCAATGGAATGGAATAAAAAAAACAAGTTGTAAATCCACACACCTTTGGACACCTGATTTTTTATACAGAAGCCAAAAATATACAATAGAAGAAAAAAGGGGGAAAAAAAGAAAGCATCTTCAACAAATGGTGCTGGCCTAACTTAATGTTGGTTTTGTAGAAATGTGCAAAGAGATCCATATCTGTCAACCAGCACAGAACTCAAATCCAAGTTCATCAAATACCTCAACATAAAACCAGTTACAGTAAAGCTGATAGAAGAAAAAGTGTGATAGCCTTGAACAAATTGGCTCAGGAGACAACTTCCTAAACAGAATACCAATAGCTCAGGCACAAAGATCAACAATGAATAAATATGACCTCCTGAAATTGAGAAGTTTCTGAAGGCAAAGGACATCATCAATAGGACAAAATGGCAGCCCATAGAATGAGAAAAGATCTTCACCATTTCCACATTCGGCAGAGGACTAATATCCAAAATATATAAAGAACTCAAGAAACTAGACATCAACAAACTACATACAGTTCTAAAAACAGAACTCTCAACAGAAGAATCACAAATGACAAATAAATGTTAACATTTCTGAAATAAATGTTCAATGTCCTTAGGTATCAGGGAAATGCAAAGTAAAATAAATTTGAGATTCCACCTTTAACATCAGACTGTCTCAATCCACCAGATCCCAAAAATGACACAGAAAATTATTATAGCTTGGACCTTAGCTTAGGCTATTTCCCAACTATCTCATATAACTTAATTAACCTCCTCTATATTAATCCATCTTTGCCACATGGCCCACTACCTCTCATTATATCCTGGTAAGTGCACCTTTCTCCATGTATGGCTGTTGAATCCTTCCCACCCCAACTCCACACCTTATTCTTTCCTAGAGTTCCTATCTCTGCCTGGAAGTCCTGCCATTTCTGTTCTGCCCTGCTATAGGTCTTCAGCTCTTTGTTATATCAATCAAAAGATGATGGAGGAAAATGCTCACAAAATACTCAGACAAGTCATAATCTAATAAAAATAGCAATACTCTGGCCTATACTCAATTCTGTGGCAGTACAAATATCAACATTTGAATAATACAAAGACAACCTTTGCATAGTACATAAAAAGATTATCCCAATACATCTTACACCTGTTTAAATGGCTAAGATCAAAACCACAGGTGACAGCTCATGCTGGTGAAGGTGCTGAACAAGTGGAACACTCTTCCATTGCTGGTGGGAGTGAAATATTGTCCAACTGCTTTTGAAATCAGTATTGCAGCTTCAAACTCCTAAACACCCAGCCATACTCCCCTGAGAATATACACAAAAGACACGCCATTCTACCACAAGAATGTTTGTTCAGCCATGTTAATAGCAGCTTTATTCATAATAAACAGAAACTGGAAACAACCTAGATGATGTCCCTCAAACAAGGAATGGATTTTTTTTTAAGTGTGGTACAATAGAGTATTACTCAAGTGTTTTTAAAAAGAAATGGCATCATGAAATTTGTAGGCAAATGGATGGAACTAGAAAATTCATCCTTAATGAAGTAACCCAGACCCAAAAACACAAACATGGTATGTACTCACTTATAAGTGGATATTAGCTGTAAAGTAAAAGGTAACCATGCTACAAAACAGACCCAAAGAGGCTAAGTAATGAGGCAGGCTTAAGGGAGGATTCAGGGATCTTCCTGGGAAGAAGTAGAAAAATTCCATGGCTGGAAATGTTTTAACTGGTTCACATAAATAATTCCTTGTCTCTCTATTCCACTATTGCTCTGCATGCCCATTTTGGATGAACTCAAAACCTTCACAGCTGAATAATGAGGGTATTTTAAATGTATTCAGAACGTATATACAATTTTAATGAACTTTTCTCATCTAGACTGATTGTGCTCACTACAAGAGCATTTAACAAAGATCACCTTACAAAAAACTCATTATCAGACATGAGAAGCCCTTTTTTGAGTTGTTGGCCAGAGCTGTCCAAGAGACTCCCAAAACATAGAAGCTATTGCTTTTGCCTTGGTTACTACCCACCCCAAGAAGTGGAAGGCAAGTATGTATTGATGAAGACACCACGCAGTTCAGAAATAGCACCCAAAGATTCTGGAGCTGGAATGCCAGCTGTTAGCCTGGGGGTTTGGGGACAATAGAAAGATGGCCTGGGCCAAGAATTCTCCGCCCTTCTCTTCTGATGAGAATCCTGTGCTTGGAAAAGCTGGTGCAAAACACTTTGCAAAGGCCCACCTACAGGGCCCTAAACTCACCAAATAAGGTTATCACCCCTTGAGCTCACCATTATATAACAACCTGCCCCCTACTCCACTTTAAGAATCCCCTACCCAGGCAGCCTTGCAACTTCATTAACCCCATCCTGGAAGGTCAGTGAACCTTCCCAGAGCTGCCCCAATAAACCTTTTTTTTTAACTGTAAATTTAGCTTAATTCAATTTATTAGGTTGGTGGAAAAGTCACCTGATAACTCCCTCCCTGGAGACTAGTTTTCATTATAACAGAAGGTTCCATGAAACCTCAAAACAACTTCCTCAAAAAAAGAAGAGAACCAATTATCTTACAGGCTAGGAATCACATCAATAACCAGCATGATACACTAACCTTACAGTACAGTAGTGTCATCTATATCTTGGAAGTAACCATAGCTTTCTAAATGGACATAATACCCACTCAACAAGAAGGATACCATGTCTGGTATTGGAAACCTAGCTAACTATTCAGTGCTGCAGAAATCATGGTTATTTGAGGAAAATCTACAACCACCAATTTACTAAACTAGTATAAGCCTTAATAACAATCTAAAAACATTTGTCCTTATATCCACAAATAAATGTAGTCTTCAGCCTCATCAAGGACTCTTCTCTTTGCAACAGAGAGAGGAGAGAGAGAAAGAGAGAGAAAGAGAGAGAGAGAGAGAGAGAGAGAGAGAGAGAGAGAGCGCTACCAAAACCACTACCAGTCCTACCAGCCAAAATGCAGATTTTGGGGCCTGGCGGTGGTGGCACACACCTTTAATCCCAGCACTTGGGAGGCAGGAGGCAGAGGCAGGTGGGTTTCTGAGTTTGAGGCCAGCCTGGTCTACAGAGTAGTTCCAGGACAGCCAGGACTGCACAGAGAGACCCTGTCTCAAAAAAAAAATAAAAATAAAAATAAAAAATGCATGATTGGAGTCAGTCCGAATAGATGTATTCACAAAACACTCTGAAACCTAAGACTTGGGGAACACTGCAGAAGAGGATACACAAAGACTGAAGAATTAAGTACTTTGATGTGAGAATGAGTCTTTTAGTAACACCAGAATTTACATCTGTCAAGTCTCACCAAAATGACTGACTACATGAGCTGAATAAGAATAAAGAGGAACCAATAAACTTCCATGGGGCCTCAGCTCCACGCAAAAATCTACAAGCAACTGAATAAATCTAGGAGAGAGATAAGTGACCCTCCCCAAGAACACACCCATTGGTTTTCCACTGACAAATATACACATAATGTTATATAAATTCAAAAAGTTTATACTTAGGAATACACTTATGCATACAAATACATATGTGCATATAGTAGCAATTAGTGGGAAAAAAGAAGCTATGAATCTGAAACAGAGTGGGAAGGGGTATATGGGAGGGTTTGAAAGGAGGAAAGGGAAGGGGGAAATACTGAAAGTAAATTGTCATCTCAAAAGTGAACATAAAAATACAAATAAAAGATGTGTGCAGTTGGTGAATATGTCAGAAATATATATTTTCAAGGTACATGTCCCCCATAACACAATTCAACACTATATTCCTCTAATTGAGCCTCTGTGCACAGTGCTAGGTTCCCATCTTACAGAGCACGTAGCAACACAGCTCCATGTTTCCTGGTCCATAACATTCTACATAAGTGGAAATCCAGAGAACCGAAAGAAGCCATCACCATCTTTCTCTTTAGGGATTTAACAAGAACATGTGGTTCTATGAAACTCCATTTTTTGGTTAGTTTCTCTTGTGTGATACATGCCATGATCAAAAGCAATTTGAAGAGAAAAGGCTTTATTTTATCTCAAGAATCACAGAACATAAGCCATCGGAGGGAATCAGGCAGAAACCTGGAGGCAGAAACTAAAGCAGAGGCCGAGAAGGAATTCTGCTTAGTCTTGCTTTCTCTGGCTACAGATTAGGCCTAACTACCCAGAGATAGATATCCCCTGCCCCCAGTGGGCTTGCCCTCCTATATCAATTAACAATTAAGAAAATGCCTCCAGACATTCTCAAATCCCAAGCTGAAGGAAGTAATTCCACTGTTGAAATTCCCTCTACATAGATAAAGACTGTCTCCTGACAACAACTAGCTAACCCATGCTGGTTTACTAAAATGATATGTATTTTCTTTCTTCTCTTCCACTGAAGCTTGTGTGATTCTTTGCCCTGTCAACAATTTTAAAAACATGAATTTTGACATTTAATGCCAGTGTCAACAAAACTTCTAGCTTTTAAGACAGGTGGTTATAAAGATTAAGAATATCTGCACTGGTGCCAACAATAGGACAGTTGATTATGTGCTTCGTTTAGTTGTATGCTCTTATGTATACTCATTTTCCTTTGGAATGCTGTGTCCAGTGTACAAAAATGGGTGAGCACGTAAGTAAATAAGCAAATATACACTAGCACTGAACATTAATTCTACAATGGTTGATTTTAAAAAAAAATCTTGAGAACAATTTTATTGGAGTCAGGGATAAAAGAGGTCAGGCAAGGTATAAATCTCAGCAGATGTGCTGAGGAGACCAGAGACTGGAAAAGGCCGTGCTGTTTAAATGAAGCCAGGATGGAGGACAGACACACAGCAGCAGGAAGCCATGGGGCAAGGAGATCTCTAGAGAAAGAGTATGGAGGTCCAAAGTATTAGAGAAAGTCATCATCAAGGAGACAGGGAGAAGAAAAGGAGTGACTTGCGAAAGAAGATGGAGCAGCGTAGTTGTGGCACTGTATGACTGTATAAGGGGATGGGAATTCTGGGAAAGAACTGTTCCTGAGCTCATTAAAGAGTTAACAGTCCCATTGATCTCTTGTCGTGATTTAAAATGATCTTCTCTTCCTACAGATGGATCCCTTAGCCAGCTCACTGATCTCACTCAACTGGATGCCAGAGATTTTGTCCTATTGACCAGATGTTTTCCCAAAATGACCTTCAATGTTACTCTGCCACTCTCCCTTATGAAGAGGAAACCCTAAAATCATTTAGGAGATGTGCCATAATAGAAAATAGAAATCACCCATTTTTTAAAATCATACTGACCAACCTTCCATCAGCATGAATCACATAATACTGGATTCCTGTTTCAAGTAAACTTTCCAAAAGTATTTTGTGATGTGACACTGAGATAGGCAAGGCTGTGTTACATTTGTTTGTTGTTTGTTGTTTGTTTGTTTGTTTGTTCGTTTTCCCTGAGAAATAAGTGATTACGACTTGGAGTTTTAGCAACTTGGAGTTTCTTCGAACCATGTGGAGGATGCACGAGAGAATGAAGTTAAGTTAAGCTATAGAAAGGGGGAAGAGAGAGGAGTCCTAGAGAGAGACTTGGCTTCACTACTTTCTTCTGTAGAGTTGGCATCCGATATCCAGCTTCATTTCTGCTTCCTCTTCCGTTACTTAACTCTACACTAAGGCAGTGTAGGTGTCTTCCTTCTTTTGCTTAAGATAATTGAAATAGAGTAGTTGTCACTTTCATTTGAGAAAGGAGGAAAGGTTGGGTTCTTTTTGTGCTAATGTCAGAAGGTGCTATTTGTACTCTGACAGTGGTGGCTCTGAACTAGCCCCAACTTCCTCAGGCAGATAGAGCACACTAATGTGAGAAATCTGGGCTTTCAAATGTCCTGGCTTTTCTATAAGTTATTGAAGCTCTAGTGCTATGACGTCTAAACACCGGGCTCTTACATTCTAACTACTTTTTTCCTTCAGTGTTTTCATTCCGACTTTTTTATTCTCCCCATTATAAGTGTCAATAATGATCCATGCAAGGTGTGTTCTATGCTCAACTCTATGCTATTTTTTCCCACCCAAACCTAGCCACAGCACATACCTGTGCCTTCATTCTTTGTCACTTAGGATCAGTTGGTCTTACAAGGTTTTTGGCTTCCATAAAAAAATTTCTGAAGTTTCTACATAATTCCTAACAGCTGAGTTGCCAGTTTGGCTACCCAGAAGCACAGAATATGATGGAGCCAGGGATGCTTTTCAGGAGCAGTTCGGGAAGACAAGCTGTGAAGAGTGAACTTGATTTTGTACACACTCACACACACACACACACAAATGCACACACACACAAACGCACACACACACACATGCACACACACAAATAAAATAAAATAAAATAAAATAAAATAAATAAAATAAAATAAAATAGTGTGATTTTTAAAACCTAACAAATATCAGGAATATGTAAAGTTCCATAGCATGTCTCATAATCACATAGAACAAAACCAAAAGAATTTCTTAAGCCTAGAAACTTAGACAAAGTTTAATAAAACTTTCTGCTTTGTTTCATTTACTTGAAGTTTGGCCTATTTTTGGAATAAATGGGTTATGTTTTGCCAGAGAAAATATAATAATATAAAAACTTGCAATTGGCTGTTTTTTTTTTCTGCTAAACTTTAAAGTTTTATCTACATTATAGATTTCCTGTAACATTCTCCACTTATGCCATTTCCACTATATCTTTATTTCATTTGCTGGAACAGAAAGTGGAATATAGATCTGTCTGTAGCTCCAGAGTAGATGGATGGACAAGCGAAAATAATCTGTCACTGTGTCTTTTTGTGAATGAATCGCTGATATAAAACAGGCCAACCCTGAAAAGAAATGTGCAAATTGAGTCAAATTACAAAAATGTATTGTGAGAGGTCCATCCAATACCTTTTCAGGAAAATAATCAAAAACTAAGAAATAGAAATAACAGGAACTTCACCATCATGTTAAAGGCTGCCAACTACAGGCATGTCTCTAAAGATGTCTTCTTCATATTTAACATCTTGGTTTCTGAGTGCTCTCCCCAAAGGGAAATCTTAAAAACGTGCTACTAAAAGAAAATACAGACTGAGGTGTGCATCACTTCTGTTGTTAAGCAAAAAGAGGTTGAGGGTGGAAGCTAGCTCAGCAGTTAAAAGCACTGACTACTCTTCCACAGAACCCAGGTTCCCAGCATCTACATCACAATTAACAGCTGTGCGTAATTACAGTTCCAGGAGGTCCAACACACTCTTCTGACTTTCAAAGGCACCAGTAGTCAGTTATAATAATTTGTGCAAAACGTAAATACACATAAAATAAAATGATAAATCTAAATGAAATAAAATAAGATAAAGGGTGTATATGAAATCTGGGAATGGCAGAGTTGATTAAGTGCCTGTTGAACAACCATGAAGACCTGAGGTATTTGCAACACCTACATAAAAGTCAGGCAGTGTAGCACACATCTATAAGCCTAGGGCTGGTAGTGAGAATAAAGACAGATCGATTCCTGCAGCTCGGGGGGCAGCCAGTATAACCTGTCGGTAAGTGCTAGATTCAATGAAAGATGCTGTCTCAAAAAGTAAGACTGAAAGAAATAAAAGAGGTCATGGAGCATCAACCTTTAGCCCAACTTCCACACACACACACATGTTCACATACATGCACACACACGGACATACGGACACACACACTCACAGTGTACATACTCAAAATGTATACACACAGAGTATATGAAATCTATATGAATCTTGTATTTATGCTTGAGTCTCAACTGGAAATAATTTATATCTATACAAATATTTGAACATATAAAAAGTTAAAAATCCCAAATTTCTCTATTCCAAAGTATTCCAGCTATTATGTATTCAACAGATTCCCTCTCTTTTTTTTATTACGTATTTTCCTCAATGACATTTCCAATGCTATCCCAAAAGTCCCCCACACCCTCCCCCCCCTCCCCTACCTACCCATTCCCATTTTTTGGCCCTGGCATTCCCCTGTACTGGGTCATATAAAGTTTGCCTGTCCAATGGGCCTCTCTTTCCAGTGATGGCCGACTAGGCCATCTTTTGATACATATGCAGCTAGAGTCAAGTGCTCCGGGGTACTGGTTAGTTCATAATGTTGCACCTACAGGGTTGCATATCTCTTTAGCTCCTTGGATACTTTCTCTAGCTCCTCCATTAGGGGCCCTGTGATCCATCCAATAGTTGAGTGTGAGCATCCACTTCTGTGATTGCTAGGCCCCAGCCTAGTCTCACAAGAGACAGCTATATCACGGTCCTTGCAACAAACGCTTGCTAGTGTGTGCAATGGTGTCAGCGTTTGGAAGCTGATTATGGGATGGATCCATGGATATGGCAGTCTCTAGATGGTCCATCCTTTTGTCTCAGCTCCAAACTTTGTCTCTGTAACTCCTTCCATGGGTGATTGTTTCCAATTCTAAGAAGGGGCAAAGTGTCCACACTTTGGTCTTCGTTCTTCTTCAGTTTCATGTGTTTTGCAAATTGTACCGTATATCTCCCTATACTAAGTTTCTGGGCTAATATCCACTTATCAGTGAGTACATATCATTTGAGTTCTTTTGTGATTGTGTTACCTCACTCAGGATGATGCCCTCCAGGTCCAACCATTTGCCTAGGAATTTCACAAATTCATTCTTTTTAATAGCTGAGTAGTACTCCATTGTGTAAATGTACCACATTTTCTGTATCCATTCCTCTGTTGAGGGGCATCTGGGTTCTTTCCAGCTTCTGGCTATTATAAATAAGGCTGCTATGAACATAGTGGAGCATGTGTCCTTCTTACCTATTGGGACATCTTCTGGATATATGCCCAGGAGAGGTATTGCTGGATCCTCCGGTAGTACTATGTCCAATTTTCTGAGGAAACGCCAGACTGATTTCCAGAGTGGTTGTACAAGCCTGCAATCCCACCAACAATGGAGGAGTGTTCCTCTTTCTCCACATCCTCGCCAGCATTTGCTGTTACCTGAATTTTTGATCTTAGCCATTCTGACTGGAGTGAAGTGGAATCTCAGGGTTGTTTTGATTTGCATTTCTCTGATGATTAAGGATGTTGAACATTTTTTCAGGTGCTTCTCAGCCATTCAGTATTCCTCGGGTGAGAATTCTTTGTTTAGCTCTGAGCCCCATCTTTTAATGGGGTTATTTGATTTTCTGGAGTCCACCCTCTTGAGTTCTTTATATATATTGGATATTAGTCCCCTATCTGATTTAAGATAGGTAAAGATCCTTTCCCAGTCTCTTGGTAGCCTTTTTGTCTTATTGACGGTGTCTTTTGCCTTGCAGAGCTTCAACAGATTCCCTCTTAATAGGCAATGCTTTTATACCTTATCATCCAAAATGCGCTATCAAGTCATTGTGACCACTTTACCAATTGGGGATACGGAATATTATATATATCTTTCCTTCAAATACCAACACATGAGTGTTTTGTATAAATGATTTTTCATGGGGATGGCAAGATGGCTCAGTGGTTAAGAGCAAATCCTACTCTTTCAAAGGATCTGAGTTCAGTTCCCAGTACCCATATCAGGAGGCACACAAGCACCTGTCACTCCAGCTCAAAGGGATATGAAACCTATCGCTTCTTAGCTTACTTGAACTCATATGTCCTTAACCATACATAGGCACAAGCATATAATTTTAAAATAACAAAAATAAAATAAATAATCAATTCTGCAAAATATTTGGACAATTCCCACTGCCTCCATGATCACTCTGTCATCCCTTTTCTATGTTTTAGGTCCATCCTCTTTGTTTTTGGATGTGCACTCTTGATTTGTTTGTCCTCCCTAGTTTGAGCACACTACTCAATTTTTTTTTACACTCATGCACAGGTGTAATTTATCTATTTGTCTTCTTCCCCACTCCAGCTTTCTGTCACAACTTCACAGCATGGTATTTTACTAAACAAATACAGTCTCTCTCTCTGGTTTATTCTGAAAACAACATCATCTACAAACCAACTTTATGACTCAACAACACATGTGACTATTTAATCACAAGGCCTGAGCATGGACTCAGTAATGACTTTGTAGTGAAATAAAATAACCCTGCTCACAAGGATCTGAAAACCCAGCAGGGTCTGTGTCTGCTTGCCACAGTAATTGACCCACAATAGGATCTTGATGAAAAGCAATAAAGGAAATAACGAAAGAAATGGAGTCCTCGTTGCAGGCCATAATTAGTGTGGATTTCCTTTGATATGAAGTGAGATGTGATTTAAGGTAGAATAGAATGGTTAATGAATTGTATTCGATCCTGCCTAACTTTTAATCTGATAATTATTTTTTTTTTGCCAATTCTAAAAAAAAAATGTGAATGTTGTGATTATACAAAAGCTTAGGGATTGGCAATACTTTCCATAGCAAGTTACATATCAGTAACGTGGGACTACAAAGAAAGGTATTCATGAGGAGTGCGTAAGTCATCATATTAAACAATTAGTGAAGTCATTTTAAAAGTTCCTTTCTCTAAGGGATTAAGAAGCATTGATTAAATAGCCTTCGAAAAGGAGGGTGAAAGAGGACCACATAAAGTGTAAGCTGATACTTATATTATTTAGTAATAGTATAAATCATTTTGAAAGGGCTTTATGTTTTTTGAAAAGAGGCTGCGGGGAAAATGAGTGAAGTTCTAAATGAGCTAAATTGATTTAAGAAACATTTAATGATCTCGCGTAGCTATATAGTTGGGACCAGTTGTAGATTTCCATTCTCAGTGTTTCATGAACAGTTTTCATTATTGCTGCCATCATACTAAATGCCTCTTTTGTGTCTCACATCCTTCACAGCAGAGTGGGATTTATATTTAAAGCCTGGAGGTCTGCCTTTGTCCTTGATGTACAAGTCACCCGAGGGATATATAGCATCAGACTTTCTTAACTTTCCCTTGCCTGCAATAGGATTTTAAGACATAGGAGTTTATTTGACAAAACCTAATCAACTTTAAGCCTCAGTTCCACACAGATGAAGGGGTCCAATGCCAAGCCATTAGTGAGAACCTAATACTACATTCACAAGGTGATACGGGTTTTGTAAAGTTTACAAAAGGAAGGCATTCTAGATACAGGAAAACAATTTGTTTCAAATGTCATTTCTGCTACAAAATTTCTGCCACCAAAATAACCAGAACAATTTTGGATCCTAGATACAAAGAAGTTTAATTAAAAGTATAAATATATATTTATTGAGGTATGCATATATGTATGTAATATGGACATGAATGTGTGTTTGTAACACAGCCACAGCCATAGCCACAACTGCTTATAATTAAGCTTTTAGTGATACAGAAAAGTACAGTAAAGTACTATAAAATATTTCTAATTTCCATCATGCTGATTCAGTCAATATGTAATGTGAAGATTCAGGACCAGAAAACACCACAATATAAGTATGTCTTATCACACCCCTTAAAATATTACATATGAGTAGAGGAAAATGAAATATTAGAACCAGAATTGAGTTTATAGAAAGAAAACTTTTTCCAACCAATATTGGTGCAAAATTATGATCTAAGGACCAAGTTCACATCAAAGTTGAATTAAAAAACACAAGTCTTCACTTATTGTGAATAATTTGGCGAATTTGTCTGACACAAACATGAACAGACTTTATGGCTTTTTACTCATTGGCAGGAATCCGTTGAACTTCAGTATGTGATTGTTTGTAAACACTTCTCTGTAGTGGTAAAAACAGAGTAAGGACTTTGAACCATTATCTGAAACTCAAGAGACGTTTCCAAACTTTGAAAATAATGCTAAACACATTATATTACTTATGATGTGTTTAAAGCTGAAGCTTTTCAAAACTTACCAATAATAGAGAAAAATGTTGAAACACTGTAATAGATATTATCTGTTTAGTCTTATTTGAAGATAATAATTTATTAAAATCATTGAAATTTCAACTGATTTCAAAAAGTTAAGAATTATTTAAAATGTCTGGGGTTTTTTCCATTTTCTGAAGAATATATGACTTGTCAGTCTTTGAAAATCATCATACTGATTTTTTTTCTCACTCAAGATAAAGGCTAGTTGCCCAACCCCATACTATTCTATGTGACTTAAAGAAAAGCTCTCAATTTTTGAAACCTTGTATGTGCAAGACCAACAAAACCTTGATCTGTTCAGAAGAAGGAGGAAGAAACAAGAAGTACTCTCTTTTTGGTAAAATTCTGTCCCCTTTACATACTCAGCCCATGTCGCATAATATGAAAACTTTTTGATTTTGAATCTTTAAACAGCTGCTACCCTTTCTGTCCTTACCCTTTAAAGTCTTTCCCTCAGAAACTTAAAATTCAGTGAAACTTAGATTCCCAACCTCACCTGGTGCTCCAATGCTGTATCTGATCAAAGGAACCCTCAGGCATGTAACTAGACAAGTCAAAGTGTGTGTGTGTGTGTGTGTGTGTGTGTGTGTGTGTGTGTGTGTGTGTGTGAGTGTATGTGTTTATATACAAGCATATGTGTTTAAATGTCATTTTTTTAGCAAATTATTTTGAGTGCTTGTTTTCTTTGCATGTATGTCTGTGTACCATGTGATTGCCTGGGGCCAACAATGGCCAGAAGAATGTGTTGGATCACTAGGAGTAGAATACCAGTTATGAGCAGTCCTGTGGCTGATGCAAATCAAACCCAAGTCCTCTGGAAGAGCAGCCATTGTTCTTAACCATTAAGCCATCCAGTTCCTATATCAGTATGTTTAAAATGCTTCTATGACACATACAAGGAGAAACCCTTGGACTATCTCTAAGACACTTATTAAGGAATAGATAAGTACATACCCACTGTATGCTGACCAGCTTTCCCGCACTTATTATAAGAAGAAAGTAAATTTTGGGGCTGATTTGGTTCACTTCTTTTTTTTTTTTCCTTGTCAGTTCTTTTTTTTTTTTCTTTCCATTTTTATTAGGTATTTAGCTCATTTACATTTCCAATGCTATACCAAAAGTCCCCCATACCCACCCACCCCCACTCCCCTACCCGCCCACTCCCCCTTTTTGGCCCTGGCGTTCCCCTGTTCTGGGGCATATAAAGTTTGTGTGTCCAATGGGCCTCTCTTTCCAGTGATGGCCGACTAGGCCATCTTTTGATACATATGCAGCTAGAGTCAAGAGCTCCGGGGTACTGGTTAGTTCATAATGTTGATCCACCTATAGGGTTGCAGATCCCTTTAGCTCCTTGGATACTTTCTCTAGCTCCTCCATTGGGAGCCCTGTAATCCATCCATTAGCTGACTGTGGGCATCCACTTCTGTGTTTGCTAGGCCCAGGCATAGTCTCACAAGAGACAGCTACATCTGGGTCCTTTCGATATAATCTTGCTAGTGTATGCAATGGTGTCAGCGTTTGGATGCTGATTATGGGGTGGATCCCTGGATAAGGCAGTCTCTACATGGTCCATCCTTTCATCTCAGCTCCAAACTTTGTCTCTGTAACTCCTTCCAAGGGTGTTTTGTTCCCACTTCTAAGGAGGGGCATAGTGTCCACACTTCAGTCTTCATTTTTCTTGAGTTTCATGTGTTTAGGAAATTGTATCTTATATCTTGGGTATCCTAGGTTTTGGGCTAATATCCACTTATCAGTGAGTACATATTGTGTGAGTTCCTTTGTGAATGTGTTACCTCACTCAGGATGATGCCCTCCAGGTCCATCCATTTGGCTAGGAATTTCATAAATTCATTCTTTTTAATAGCTGAGTAGTACTCCATTGTGTAGATGTACCACATTTTCTGTATCCATTCCTCTGTTGAGGGGCATCTGGGTTCTTTCCAGCTTCTGGCTATTATAAATAAGGCTGCTATGAACATAGTGGAGCATGTGTCCTTCTTACCAGTTGGGGCATCTTCTGGATATATACCCAGGAGAGGTATTGCTGGATCCTCCGGTAGTACTATGTCCAATTTCCAGAGTGGTTGTACAAGCCTGCAATCCCACCAACAATGGAGGAGTGTTCCTCTTTCTCCACATCCTCGCCAGCATCTGCTGTCACCTGAATTTTTGATCTTAGACATTCTGACTGGTGTGAGGTGGAATCTCAGGGTTGTTTTGATTTGCATTTCCCTGATGATTAAGGATGTTGAACATTTTTTCAGGTGCTTCTCTGCCATTCGGTATTCCTCAGGTGAGAATTCTTTGTTCAGTTCTGAGCCCCATTTTTTAATGGGGTTGTTTGATTTTCTGAAGTCCACCTTCTTGAGTTCTTTATATATGTTGGATATTAGTCCCCTATCTGATTTAGGATAGGTAAAGATCCTTTCCCAATCTGTTGGTGGTCTCTTTGTCTTATTGACGGTGTCTTTTGCCTTGCAGAAACTTTGGAGTTTCAATAGGTCCCATTTGTCAATTCTCGATCTTACAGCACAAGCCATTGCTGTTCTGTTCAGGAATTTTTCCCCTGTGCCCATATCTTCAAGGCTTTTCCCCACTTTCTCCTCTATAAGTTTCAGTGTCTCTGGTTTTATGTGAAGTTCTTTGATCCATTTAGATTTGACCTTAGTACAAGGAGATAAGTATGGATCGATTCGCATTCTTCTACATGATAACAACCAGTTGTGCCAGCACCATTTGTTGAAAATGCTGTCTTTCTTCCACTGGATGGTTTTAGCTCCCTTGTCGAAGATCAAGTGACCATAGGTGTGTGGGTTCATTTCTGGGTCTTCAATTCTATTCCATTGGTCTACTTGTCTGTCTCTATACCAGTACCATGCAGTTTTTACCACAATTGCTCTGTAGTAAAGTTTTAGGTCAGGCATGGTGATTCCACCAGAGGTTCTTTTATCCTTGAGAAGAGTTTTTGCTATCCTAGGTTTTTTGTTATTCCAGATGAATTTGCAAATTGCTCCTTCTAATTCGTTGAAGAACTGAGTTGGAATTTTGATGGGGATTGCATTGAATCTGTAGATTGCTTTTGGCAAGATAGCCATTTTTACAATGTTGATCCTGCCAATCCATGAGCATGGGAGATCTTTCCATCTTCTGAGATCTTCTTTAATTTCTTTCTTCAGAGACTTGCAGTTCTTATCATACAGATCTTTCACTTCCTTGGTTAGAGTCAGGCCAAGGTATTTTATATTATTTGTGACTATTGAGAAGGGTGTTGTTTCCCTAATTTCTTTCTCAGCCTGTTTATTCTTTGTGTGGAGAAAGGCCATTGACTTGTTCGAGTTTATTTTATATCCAGCTACTTCACCGAAGCTGTTTATCAGGTTTAGGAGTTCTCTGGTGGAATTTTTAGGGTCACTTATATATACTATCATATCATCTGCAAAAAGTGATATTTTGACTTCCTCCTTTCCAATTTGTATCCCCTTGATCTCCTTTTGTTGTCGAATTGCTCTGGCTAATACTTCAAGTACTATGTTGAAAAGGTAGGGAGAAAGTGGGCAGCCTTGTCTAGTCCCTGATTTTAGTGGGATTGCTTCCAGCTTCTCTCCATTTACTTTGATGTTGGCTACTGCTTTGCTCTAGATTGCTTTTATCATGTTTAGGTATGGGCCTTGAATTCCTGATCTTTCCAGAACTTTTATCATGAATGGGTGTTGGATCTTGTCAAATGCTTTTTCTGCATCCAACGAGATGATCATGTGGTTTTTGTCTTTGAGTTTGTTTATATAGTGGATTACATTGATGGATTTTCGTATATTAAACCATCCCTGCTTTCCTGGAATAAAACCTACTTGGTCAGGATGGATGATTGCTTTAATGTGTTCTTGGATTCGGTTAGCGAGAATTTTATTGAGGATTTTTGCATCGATATTCATAAGAGAAATTGGTCTGAAGTTCTCTATCTTTGTTGGATCTTTCTGTGGTTTAGGTATCAGAGTAATAGTGGCTTCATAAAATGAGTTGGGTAGAGTACTTTCTACTTCTATCTTGTGAAAAAGTTTGTGCAGAACTGGAATTAGATCTTCTTTGAAGGTCTGATAGAACTCTGCACTAAACCCGTCTGGTCCTGGGCTTTTTTTGGCTGGGAGACTATTTATAACTGCTTCTATTTCTTTAGGGGATATGGGACTGTTTAGAAGGTCAACTTGATCCTGATTCAACTTTGGTACCTGGTATCTGTCCAGAAATTTGTCCATTTCGTCCAGGTTTTCCAGTTTTGTTGAGTATAGCCTTTTGTAGAAGGATCTGATGGTGTTTTGGATTTCTTCAGGATCTGTTGTTATGTCTCCCTTTTCAGTTCTGATTTTGTTAATTAGGATTTTGTCGCTGTGCCCTCTAGTGAGTCTAGCTAAGGGTTTATCTCTCTTGTTGATTTTCTCAAAGAACCAACTCCTCGTTTGGTTAATTCTTTGAATAGTTCTTCTTGTTTCCACTTGGTTGATTTCACCCCTGAGTTTGATTATTTCCTGCCGTCTACTCCTCTTGGGTGAATTTGCTTCCTTTTTTTCTAGAGCTTTTAGATGTGTTGTCAAGCTGCTAGTATGTGCTCTCTCCCGTTTCTTCATGGAGGCACTCAGAGCTATGAGTTTCCCTCTTAGAAATGCTTTCATTGTGTCCCATAGGTTTGGGTACGTTGTGGCTTCATTTTCATTAAACTCTAAAAAGTCTTTAATTTCTTTCTTTATTCCTTCCTTGACCAAGGTATCATTGAGAAGAGTGTTGTTCAGTTTCCACGTGAGTGTTGGCTTTCTGTTATTTTTTTTGTTATTGAAGATCAGCCTTAGTGCATGGTGATCTGATAGGATACATGGGACAATTTCAATATTTTTGAATCTGTTGAGGCCTGTTTTGTGACCTATTATGTGGTCAATTTTGGAGAAGGTACCATGAGGTGCTGAGAAGAAGGTATATCCTTTTGTTTTAGTATAAAATGTTCTGTAGATATCTGTCAGATCCATTTGTTTCATCACTTCTGTTAGTTTCAGTGTGTCCCTGTTTAGTTTCTGTTTCCATGATCTGTCCATTGGTGAAAGTGGTGTGTTGAAGTCTCCCACTATTATTGTGTGAGGTGCAATGTGTGCTTTGAGCTTTACTAAAGTTTCTTTAATGAATGTGGCTGCCCTTGTATTTGGCGCATAGATATTCAGAATTGAGAGTTCCTCTTGGAGGATTTTACCTTTGATGAGAACAAAGTGCCCCTCCTTGTCTTTTTTGATGACTTTGGGTTGGAAGTCAATCTTATCAGATATTAGGATGGCTACTCCAGCTTGTTTCTTCATACCATTTGCTTGGAAAATTGTTTTCCAGCCTTTTATTCTGAGGTAGTGTCTATCTTTTTCTCTGAGATGTGTCTCCTGTAAACAGCAAAATGTTGGGTCTTGTTTGTGTAGCCAGTTTGTTAGTCTATGTCTTTTTATTGGGGAGTTGAGACCATTGATGTTAAGAGATATTAAGGAAAAGTAATTGTTGCTTCCTGTTATTTTTGTTGTTAAAGTTGGCATTCTGTTCTTGTGGCTGTCTTCTTTTAGGTTTGTTGAGGGATTACCTTCTTGTTTTTTCTAGGGCATTGTTCCCGTTCTTGTATTGGTTTTTTTCTGTTATTATTCTTTGAAGGGCTGGATTCGTGGAGAGATAATGTGAGAATTTGGTTTTGTCGTGGAATACTTTGGTTTCTCCATCTATGGTAATTGAGAGTTTGGCTGGGTATAGTAGCCTCGGCTGGAATTTGTGTTCTCTTAGTGTCTGTATAACATCTGTCCAGGCTCTTCTGGCTTTCATAGTCTCTGGTGAAAAATCTGGTGTAATTCTGATAGGCTTGCCTTTGTATGTTACTTGACCTTTTTCCCTTACTGCTTTTAGTATTCTATCTTTATTTAGTGCATTTGTTGTTCTGATTATTACGTGTCGGGAGGAATTTCTTTTCTGGTCCAGTCTATTTGGAGTTCTGTAGGCTTCTTGTATGTTCATAGGTATCTCTTTCTTTATATTTGGGAAGTTTTCTTCAATAATTTTGTTGAAGATGTTTGCTGGTCCTTTGAGTTGAAAATCTTCATTCTCATCCACTCCTATTATCCGTAGGTTTGGTCTTCTCATTGTGTCCTGGATTTCCTGGATATTTTGAGTTAGGATCTTTTTGCATTTTCCATTTTCTTTGATTGTTGTGTC
Organism: Mus musculus; assembly: GCF_000001635.26. Taxonomy (NCBI): domain Eukaryota; kingdom Metazoa; phylum Chordata; class Mammalia; order Rodentia; family Muridae; genus Mus; species Mus musculus. The sequence continues at coordinate 52,233,767 of NC_000070.6, forward strand.
GATGTTCTCTATGGAATCTTCTGCACCTGAGATTCTCTCTTCCATCTCTTGTATTCTGTTGCTGATGCTCAAATCTATGGTTCCAGATTTCTTTCCTAGGGTTTCTATCTCCAGCGTTGCCTCACTTTGAGTTTTCTTTATTGTGTCTACTTCCCTTTTTAGGTCTAGTATGGTTTTGTTCATTTCCATCACCTGTTTGTATGTTTTTTCCTCTTTTTCTGTAAGGACTTCTACCTGTTTGATTGTGTTTTCCTGTTTTTCTTTAAGGACTTGTAACTCTTTAGCAGTGTTCTCCTGTATTTCTTTAAGTGATTTATTAAAGTCCTTCTTAATGTCCTCTACCATCATCATGAGATATGCTTTTAAATCTAGGTCTAGGTTTTCGGGTGTGTTGGGGTGCCCTGGACTGGGCGAAGTGGGAGTGCTGGGTTCTGATGATGGTGAGTGGTCTTGGTTCCTGTTAGTAGGATTCCTACGTTTACCTTTCGCCATCTGGTAATCTCTGGAGTTAGTAGTTATAGTTGACTCTGTTTAGAGATTGTTCTTCTGGTGATTCTGTTACTGTCTCTCAGCAGACCTGGGAGACAGATTCTCTCCTCTGAGTTTCAGTGCTCAGAGCACTCTCTGCTGGCAAGCTCTCTTACAGGGAAGGTGCACAGATATCTTGTTTTTGGACCTCCTCCTGGTCGAAGAAGAAGGCCCAAAACAGGGCCTCTCTCAGAAGCTGTGTTGCTTTGGCAGTTCCCAGAAGCTGTCAGCTTCTGTGGTGCAGACTCTCACCTGTGCAGACTAAAATCCTAAGTTCCAGGGAGTCCTGGAACCAAGATGGTGACCGCTGCTGCTGAGGCTGAGGCCGCCTCCTAAGCCAGGTGGACACCTGTCCTCTGGTCGGGATGGTGGCCGGTTGTCTGCGGCCCGCCCAGGCTGCTGCCTCAGCGGCTCTGTGCTTCCGCCCGTCCCAGAAGCTGTCCGGTTCTCTGGCGCACCCTCTAACCTGTTCAGACTAATTTCCTAAGTTCTGCTGAGTCCCGGAACCAAGATGGCGACCGCTGCTGCTGAGGCTGAGCGATTTGGTTCATTTCATCCCAAAGGTTCAACTCTGTAAACTCCTAACATTTCTGTTTCCTGAGACACTGACTCTGTTTTTCTCACTTTAAAGGTATAAATTATAGAAAATGAGGAGGAGAAAATGAAAATATGAATTGTAAGGAAGTTTCATAAACAATTTTACTCAGCTCTTTACGTAGTTTAAGCTTCAGCTAAAAAGCCAGGCTCCCTTACAAGGCATGAATGTAAATTCAGCATTGAGATGCTGAGTGTTCTGTTATCATAAATATGTAAGTATAGAATTATTATTTCCTCAAACTAAGTTGGTTCCTTTATTATTACCTCAGGATCATAAACATTTCTTTGTGTGTATTCATGCTCATGTGTCTGTAGGTCTACTTGTACTTACTTAAATATGTGTGCATGGGTTAAAAAGTCAACCATGATTACTGTTAGGAAGATATCCACTTTTAAAAAAACAAAACAAAATAGACAAAACAACAACAGCAAAAACCAGGCTCTCTTACCAACCTAGAATTTGCTAATCAGGCTAGACTGGCTACCCAGAAAGCTCAGAGATACCCCTGTCTCTGCTTCTCAGAACTGGGATTACAAACAGCAAACTATCATAATCAGCTTTCTTTATGAGTTCTGGGTAATGCATGGTGTTGGCATAAAAGCAGAAACATTGATCAATGGAATCAAATTGAAGATCCAGACATAAATCCAATACCTATGGACAACTTATTGTTTTCTAAAGAAGCCAGAAATACACACTAGATAAAAGAAAGCATCTTTAACAAATGGTGGTGGTCAAACTGGATGTCAGTATGTAGAAAAATGCAAATAAATCCATATTTATCACCTCACACAAAACTCAAGCCCAAGTGGATCAAAGACTTCAACATAAAGCCAGAAACACTAAATCTGATAGAAAACAAAATGGGGTATAACCTTGAACACCATAGCACAGAAAACAGCTTCCCTGAACAGAACACCAATAGTGAAGGGGCTAAAATCAACAATAAATGAGACCTGATGAAACTGAAAACCTTCTTTAAGGCAAAGGGCATAGTCAATCAAACAAATTGGCAGACTATGGAATGGAAGAAGATTTTTACTAGCTCTACATGTAATAGAGGACTAATACCAAAATGTATAGAGAACTCAGGAAACTAGATAACAAAAATAACCTAATTCAATTAAAACTTGAAGAACAGATCTATACAGAGAATTCTCAAGAAAGGAATTGTAAATGGCTGAGAAACACTTTTAAAAAATGATCAACATCCTTAGCCATCAGGGAAATACAAATCAAAACTACTTTGAGATTCCATTTTACACCTGTCAGAATGGCTAAGATCAAAAACACTTATGACAGCTCATACTGGTGATGATGTGGAGCAAAGTCAACACTTCTCCATTGCTGGTGGGAGTGCAATTTTGTCAAGCCACTATGGAAATAAAATATGGCTGTTCCTCAGGAAATTGAGAATTGATCTACTTAAAGACCCAGCAATACCATTCTTGGGCATTTACCCAAAGGACTCTCCATCCTATCACTAGGACACTTGTTAAACTTTGTTCATCTTGGCACTAATCACGGAAACCCAAACTGGAAACAACCTAGAAGAATGGATGTAGAAACTGTAATACATTTACACACTGGAGTATTATTCAGATATTTTAAAAATGGCAACATGAAATCTGTAAACAAAGGGATGCTACTAGAAGAAATTATCCCGAGTGAGGTAACCCAGACTCAAGTAAATGATAATCAAGCTCCAGTACACAGACCCAGAGAGATTAGGTTAAGAAGAGGGCTCTAAAGAGTGAGCATGGATATCTCCCTGGAAGGGGAAATAGAATAGATTTTGTGGATGAACTAATCAAGTGTGGTCAGGAACATGACATATCAGGTGGGGGAAAAGGGTGGAGCAAGAAAATGTGGGAGAGCCAGCGGGAATTGGGGGACAGTTGTTGAGGGGTGGAAAGCTAGAAAAGTGGAAACTAATCTGTGAGGATGACCCTAGTGAGTGCTCTCAGTATTGGCACATGCAGAGTCTGAACATTTTTAGCCAAGCAAGGCTTCAGTGGTGGGGCAGGGTTGCATTTGCTCAAGTTGCTGGCTGAGGGGGTCCCATGAAGATCCCCAAACAACCCAGACTGATACTAGGCAGAGGGTCACTTTCCCAGAAAACTGACAGAACAGCCTCATTGCTGAGGACAACATCCACACAGCTCATTGAGAGTAGAGAGCTGGTACCTGCATGGAACCTTCCCCCTGCATTCTAAACTCTGGACACCAACCTAGTCACAAAACCTTATGGCTATAATTTGCACTGCCTGAAAGATGTGGTAGGATGACGGAAGCACAGAATTCATGTGACTGCCCAATGAGTGTGTGGTTTAACTTGAGTCCAATGCCTAGACAGGGAACCCATACCCTATACTGCCTGGATGGACAGAAACAAGATATTAGATAGCCCAGAGACCAAGGGCAGAGTCAAATAGAGTCTTAAAAAATTAATAAAATTATTCCTAAAGATATTCTGCTGAACTCATAGATTGGTGCCTTGTCCAATTGTCATCAGAAAGGATTCTGTTAGCAGCAAATTGGGAGCCAGTGCAGAGACCCACAGCCAGACACTATGTGAAGAGTCTAAATCACAGGTCTCCATTGAGTCCTTCCCCCCAGAGCTCAACTAATCTCTCAGAAAAGAGGGAAGAAATATTGCAGGAGTCAGAGAGAATAGTGGATACCAGGAGAAGATGGACCACTGAATGAACCAATCAGGACTCACATGAGCTCACAGAGACTGAAACTCAAGTAGAGGCCTACATAGGTCCACACCAGGTCCTGTGCATATAGGCTGTAGTTTTTATCTCAGTGGTTTTATGGGACTTTTAAAGGTGGAAGCCAATGTGTTTTTGACTCTGTTGCTTGCTCTTGGGACCCTTTTCCTGCTATTGGGTTGCCCAATCTATTCTCAATATGAAGCCTTTGCCTTGTCATGTTGTATCTTATTTTGTTGTTCCTGTGTTGTCACTTGGAGATCTATACCTTTTTGAAGGGAAACAGGGGGATGTGAGTCTGAAAGGGAGTGGAGGTGTCTGTGGGGTTTGTGAGGAATTGGGGAACAGGAAAATGGCATTGGGATTGTACGGGAGAAGAATTTATTTTAAATTAAAAAAATGAACTCCACCAAGAATGGACCTCTGTCACTATCAGATATTCTCATATTCTCTACTTTTATGGTAGATGTCTTCCTTATCTGCGTTCTTTTGATGAAATAACACTAAACAGGAAAGACTTTTTCTGACTCCATCTACATTGAATATCTGCATTGAATTTTCCTCAAGGATCCGAGGTGAAAAGAAATTAAGGTGTAATTAACCTTAACTAAACACTTCTTAAAATAATTTCTTTACCTTTTTCAACATAGAAAACAAACAGACTTGCATCTAGGGAAAAAGCAATCATTTATTATATGTTAACTCCATTTAATTTTTGAACAGCTGGAAATTACCCACACTTCACACAGATAGGAAGAAAATTCTTGAATTTTTTTAAAGGTGTAATTCCTCTTTGAAGTATATATACATATGAAACAATTAAACTTTATTTCAACATTATGCTTTTGATTCTTTCACTAAAGGATTTAATTACTATTTATACTCTACTATTTATCTCAGAATAAATAACATTGTCCATAATTACTATTGTGTCTCTAACAGTGTCATCTGTCCAGCAAATGAGCATTGTTTCCTCAGAGACAGAATACTTGAGTACTATAAGAATCATTTGCTTCCCAGATACTCATTTGCACTTTCGAGCAAGGAAAACAAAACCTAAACAGCCCCACATAGTGCTCTCCTAGTTTGCTGTATGTATGCTTTACATTGCTAGAAAAATGCTCTTCCCTCTACAGCATGACCATGAATATGGGGCCAACAATTTTGTTTTCAGGAACCTATCCTAGCTAAATCTTGTCATTTTTGAACCAGTTTTGTCACCTCTGTTTTATGTCAAAATGATATACTTGAACACTGAGCTATAGCAAGGAAAATGTATTTATTTATTGTTAGGCTGTTCTTCACAAGTAATGGGATCTGCCTCAGGCAGGCTGAGTGTGGATAATGGATTCATTTTTATTATCAACACAAGTATACACCCAGTGGATAAGAGTCAGCACCAAATCTCTTGACCTCTTCATACTATTTGATTAAAGCAACTTTTCAATAAATGTGTTACATGAATAACCTTTTCATCAGAATGGGATCCTCCCAGATTCTCAAGTTTGGATATTTATCTTATAAGCATCAGTATAGGATGCCCTTGAATGAATATCAACTTTTGATCATCAGGTTTGTTGTCTGACTTAGATGGAAAATTTAGAATTATAGTAAAACATGCTAGAATTTTAACTAAGGAATGTCAGAGGAAAAACACTAAATTAAGAGCCTGACAACAGGAAGCTAACTAGCACAGATTTAAAAACAAATAAACAGTGCAAATAGAATATCTGGAAAATAAATGTTTCTTACAGTACTCATGTCTTCTGTCTCCCAGAATAATATCATTATTCCTAATGATATCCTGTTATACCTATAGATCAATGCCCAGCACAGTCATCATCAGAGAGGCATCCTCCAGCAGATAATGGGAGAAGGTGCAGAGACTCAAACCAAAAAATAAGAGGAGCTCAGGGAACCCCATAGAAAATGGGTAGAAAAGATTGTATGAGTCAGGGGGCTTGAGATCAGGAGCAAACAGACCATGGAACCAACTAAGTAGGGTTCAAAGGACCTCACAGAGACAGTATCAAAGCCTACATGAGTCTATGATAGGTCCTGTACATATACCTTATGGTTGAGTAGCCTGTAGGTTTAGTGGGACTCCTAACAATGGAGGGTGTCTCTGACTCTTGTCTGCTCTTGGAGCCCTTTTCCTCTTCCTAGGTTGCCTTGCCCAACATTGATATGAGGGTTTGTGTCTGATGATATTGTATCTTGTTATGCTGTATTTGGTTGATATTCCTGGGAAGCCTGATCAGGGTGTATTACATGAGAGAAGATTTTTTTTTAAAGAACTTGACAACACAAACACAGTGAGGAAAATATTATTTGCCAAAACCTTTCCAATGACTAGCAGTCTAAGACAGAAACATCCCCAGGTGAATGAATGGCATGAAGCTGTGAATGGAGCTGAGACAGGGTAAGGCTTCACTAGTGTGCCCATGTCCCGTGTTCAGTGCCTGGAATCACAAGCACTGAATAATAAAAAATTTGTGGCAATAAATACTAGTAACTTCTTCAAAACCTCATAAAAATCTACAAATGAGACACAACTCAAATATGGTAAATATAAGGGAATGAATTTTATTTTCTTACTAGTACTCTCCTCCCACACTACTGGCAGTGCAGTGTTTTGTCCCAGGCATAACCTCACCAAAGAGGAAAAAAAGCAGAGACTTACAAGTTGGCCTATAAATTCAAAATTAATAGAAAAATGAATTATTCATCTATATTTATAGCCTATGTACAAGTATCTGACCTGTGCCATCATAGCTGTTTTTCTTATGTGAATTAATAATTGATAAGGGACTAGTTGCTTTCAAATACCAAAAAAATCCTTTTCTACTTTTTCTGTAACACCACTTTTTTTTTCTAAATATTAAGATCCTAGTGTAGCCATCATCATTTCTAACAACCTAACAACCTGAGGCTATAAACTCTCAAATCTCTCCATCTTTAGCACCATTAGGCCTCAATGTTATTAAGGGATGCAAAGATGATAACAATTTGCTTTGGTGCAGTGTCATCCTGATGAAAAGTGCTCCCCAGATGCAAGATTTATTAAAAACAAACAAACAAACAAAACACACACACACATTTGCTTTAAACATTTTCTTTAAAACTGAAAATAAACAGTTGGTATTTTTAGTACCTTATAATTGGAAGCTTCATACATAACAATAGCTAGCTCATCACCATTATCTCCATGTTTTTTGGAGCTAAAAATAAAGTTACTTTAAAATAATAAAATAGGCTTTCTGCTCGGCCGTTCTCCTGTATAGGAGGCAGCCATGGCGCCCAGCTGGAATGGCATGATCCTGAAGCCCCACTTCCACAAGAATTGGCAGCAGCGAGTGGATACTTGGTTCAACCAGCCGGCACGCAAGATCTGCAGGTGCAAGGCCGGGCAGTCAAAACCCCTCGACACGCGTCCAGCCCCATCAGGCCCATTGTGAGGTGCCCTACAGTTAGATACCACACCAAGATCCGGGCTAGCAGGGGCTTCATCCTGGAGGAATTCAGGGTGGCTGGTATCCACGAGAAAAAGGCTTGCACCATCGGCATCTCTGTGGACCCAAGGAAGCGAAACAAATCCACTGAATCACTGCAGGCCAACGTGCAGCACCTGAAAGAGTACCGCTCCAAGCTCATACTTTTCCACAGGAAGCCTTCTGCTTCGAAGAAGGGAGACAGTTCTGCTGAAGAACTTAAGCTGGCCACCAAGCTGACAGGACCTGTGATGCCCATCCGGAATGTGTACAAAAAGGAAAAGGCCAGAGTTATCACAGAAGAAAAGAAGAACATTAAGGCTTTTGCCAGTCTCCAAATGGCCCGTGCCAATGCCTGGCTCTTTGGCAGCAAAGCAAAAAGGGCGAAGGAAGCTGCAGAGCAAAACGTTGGAAAAAAAAAAAAAAGTAATGCGCTGTTGGAGAGTTGCAATAAATTTTCCATAAGGCAAAATAATAATAATAATAATAATAATAATAATAATAATAAGTGCAGATCTGCAGAGGGCCAGGGCTGCACTCTTTCTGCCTTTCTCCTCAACTCCAGCAGCCAGCAGCAACACTGGTCTTTGCAGGCCAGGAACCTGTGCATGATGCCCCCCAAAAAGGGAGGAGATGGAATTAAACAACCTCCAAGACTTGGAACCTCACAGAAAATTGGTATTGTTAGATTGTGAAACGTTGGGAAGGCCACCTTCTTCGATGGATTAAGCAGTAGTTAGGCTTGAGGAGAAAACATCCTAGCCTGCACTATTGATCCTATTGAGAGTAGACCGTCTGTGTCAGATGAGAGGTTTGACTTTCTCTGCCAATATCACGAACCAGGAAGCAAGATTGCTCCTTTCCTAATGTAGAGGCTTTTGTTGGCTATATGAAAGGTGCTCATAATGGGCAGGGCATGGGGAATGCTTTTTATCCCACATTAGTGCCTGGGAGGGGGTTTTTCACTTAACACATGCTTTTAAAGGTGATGATATCACACGTTTTGAAGGAAGTTTAGATTCTACTCAGGATATAGAAGTAATTCATGAAGAGCTTCAGTTGAGAGATGAGAAAATAATTGGGCCCAGTATAGACAAACTAGAGAAAATGGCTGTGAGAGGAAGTGATAAGACACTAAACACCAAGCCCAAATGTATTTTATATATATATATATATATATATATATATATATATATATATATATATATATATATTACTATGCAAATCTAGGGTTACAGATCAAAAGAAACCTATTCACTAGAATGACAAAGAGATTGAAGTTTAACTCAAAACTATCTACTTGGTTAATCTTTCTGAAAAAAAAACTATATAAGAAAGAAAAACAAATGGTTGATAATATCTGTCTACTAATCTATCCATACAGAAGATACTAGAAGGAAAAATCCTATACAAACTACACCCAAGAAAACACAAGAAATTAGGCATCCTGACTCGAGCCCCGGGCTACCTTGCCAGCAGAGTCTCGTCCAACACCCGCAAGGGCCCACACAGGACTCCCCACAGTATCCTAAGACCTCTGGTGAGTGGAACACAGCGCCTGCCCCAATCCAATCATGCGGAACCTGAGACTGCGGTACATAGGGAAGCAGGCTACCCGGGCCTGATCTGGGGCACAAGCCCCTTCCGCTCCACTCGAGCCCCAGGCTACCTTGCAAGCGGAGTCGCCTGACACGGGCAAGGGCCCACACAGGATTCCACACGGGATCCTAAGACCTCTAGTGAGTGGAACACAACTTCTGCCAGGAGTCTGGTTCGAACACCAGATATCTGGGTACCTTCCCTGCAAGAAGAGAGCTTGCCTGCAGAGAATACTCTGCCCACTGAAACTAAGGAGAGTGCTACCCTCCAGGTCTGCTTATAGAGGCTAACAGAGTCACCTGAAGAACAAGCTCTTAACAGTGATAACTAAAACAGCTAGCTTCAGAGATTACCAGATGGCAAAAGGCAAACGTAAGAATCCTACTAACAGAAATCAAGACCACTCACCATCATCAGAACGCAGCACTCCCACCCCACCTAGTCCTGGGCACCCCAACACAACCGAAAATCTAGACACAGATTTAAAAACATTTCTCATGATGATGATAGAGGACATCAAGAAGGACTTTCATAAGTCACTTAAAGAATTACAGGAGAGCACTGCTAAAGAGTTACAGGCCCTTAAAGAAAAGCAGGAAAACACAGCCAAACAGGTAGAAGTCATTAAAGAAAAACAGGAAAACACATCCAAACAGGTAATGGAAATGAACAAAACCATACTAGAACTAAAAAGGGAAGTAGACACAATAAAGAAAACCCAAAGCGAGGCAACGCTGGAGATAGAAACCCTAGGAAAGAGATCTGGAACCATAGATGCGAGCATCAGCAACAGAATACAAGAAATGGAAGAAAGAATCTCAGGTACAGAAGATTCCATAGAGAACATCGACACAACAGTCAAAGAAAATACAAAATGCAAAAGGATCCTAACTCAAAACATCCAGGAAATCCAGGACACAATGAGAAGACCAAACCTACGGATAATAGGAATTGATGAGAATGAAGATTTTCAACTTAAAGGGCCAGCTAATATCTTCAACAAAATAATAGAAGAAAACTTCCCAAACATAAAGAAAGAGATGCCCATGATCATACAAGAAGCCTACAGAACTCCAAATAGACTGGACCAGAAAAGAAATTCCTCCCGACACATAATAATCAGAACAACAAATGCACTAAATAAAGATAGAATATTAAAAGCAGTAAGGGAGAAAGGTCAAGTAACATATAAAGGAAGGCCTATCAAAATTACATCAGACTTTTCACCAGAGACTATGAAAGCCAGAAGAGCCTGGACAGATGTTATACAGACACTAAGAGAACACAAATGCCAGCCCAGGCTACTATACCTGGCCAAACTCTCAATTACCATAGATGGAGAAACCAAAGTATTCCACGACAAAACCAAATTCACACAATATCTTTCCACGAATCCAGCCCTTCAAAGGATAATAACAGAAAAGAAGCTATAAAAGGATGGAAATCACGCCCTAGAACAAGCAAGAAAGTAATCACTCAACAAACCAAAAAGAAGACAGCCACAAGAACAGAATGCCAACTCTAACAACAAAAATAAAAGGAAGCAACAATTACTTTTCCTTAATATCTCTTAATATCAATGGACTCAATTCCTCAATAAAAAGACATAGACTAACAGACTGGCTACACAAACAGGACCCAACATTCTGCTGCTTACAGGAAACCCATCTCAGGGAAAAAGACAGACACTACCTCAGAGTGAAAGGCTGGAAAACAATTTTCCAAGCAAATGGACTGAAGAAACAAGCTGGAGTAGCCATTTTAATATCGGATAAAATCGACTTCCAACCCAAAGTTATCAAAAAAGACAAGGAGGGACACTTCATACTCATCAAAGGTAAAATCCTCCAAGAGGAACTCTCAATTCTGAATATCTACGCTCCAAATGCAAGGGCAGCCACATTCATTAAAGACACTTTAGTAAAGCTCAAAGCACACAATGCACCTCACACAATAATAGTGGGAGACTTCAACACACCACTTTCTTCAATGGACAGATCGTGGAAACAGAAACTAAACAGGGACACAGTGAAACTAACAGAAGTTATGAAACAAATGGACCTGACAGATATCTACAGAACATTTTATCCTAAAACAAAAGGATATACTTTCTTCTCAGCACCTCACGGGACCTTCTCCAAAATTCACCATATAATTGGTCACAAAACAGGCCTCAACAGATACAAAAATATTGAAATTGTCCCATGTATCCTATCAGACCACCATGGCCTAAGACTGATCTTCAATAACAACATAAATAATGGAAAGCCAACATTCACGTGGAAACTGAATAACACTCTTCTCAATGATACCTTGGTCAAGGAAGGAATAAAGAAAGAAATTAAAGACTTTTTAGAGTTTAATGAAAATGAAGCCACAACGTACCCAAACCTATGGGACACAATGAAAGCATTTCTAAGAGGGAAACTCATAGCTCTGAGTGCCTCCAAGAAGAAACTGGAGAGAGCACATACTAGCAGCTTGACAACACATCTAAAAGCCCTAGAAAAAAAGGAAGCAAATTCACCCTAGAGGAGTAGACGGCAGGAAATAATCAAACTCAGGGGTGAAATCAACCAAGTGGAAACAAGAAGAACTATTCAAAGAATTAACCAAACGAGGAGTTGGTTCTTTGAGAAAATCAACAAGATAGATAAACCCTTAGCTAGACTCACTAAAGGGCACAGGGACAAAATCCTAATTAACAAAATCAAAGACAAAAACCACATGATCATCTCGTTAGATGCAGAAAAAGCATTTGACAAGATCCAACACCCATTCATGATAAAAGTTTTGGAAAGATCAGGAATTCAAGGCCCATACCTAAACATGATAAAAGCAATCTACAGCAAACCAGTAGCCAACATCAAAGTAAATGGAGAGAAGCTGGAAGCAATCCCACTAAAATCAGGGACTAGACAAGGCTGCCCACTTTCTCCCTACCTTTTCAACATAGTACTTGAAGTATTAGCCAGAGCAATTCGACAACAAAAGGAGATCAAGGGGATACAAATTGGAAAAGAGGAAGTCAAAATATCACTTTTTGCAGATGATATGATAGTATATATAAGTGACCCAATTCCAACTCAATTCTTCAACGAATTGGAAGGAGCAATTTGCAAATTCGTCTGGAATAACAAAAAACCTAGGATAGCAAAAAGTCTTCTCAAGGATAAAAGGAATCACCATGCCAGACCTAAAGCTTTACTACAGAGCAATTGTGATAAAAACTGCATGGTACTGGTATAGAGACAGACAAGTAGACCAATGGAATAGAATTGAAGACCCAGAAATGAACCCACACACCTATGGTCACTTGATCTTCGACAAGGGAGCTAAAACCATCCAGTGGAAGAAAAACAGCATTTTCAACAATTGGTGCTGGCACAACTGGTTGTTATCGTGTAGAAGAATGCGAATCGATCCATACTTATCTCCTTGTACTAAGGTCAAATCTAAGTGGATCAAGGAACTTCACATAAAACCAGAGACACTGAAACTTATAGAGGAGAAAGTGGGGAAAAGCCTTGAAGATATGGGCACAGGGGAAAAATTCCTGAACAGAACAGCAATGGCTTGTGCTGTAAGATCGAGAATTGACAAATGGGACCTATTGAAACTCCAAAGTTTCTGCAAGGCAAAGGACACCGTCAATAAGACAAAAAGACCACCAACAGATTGGGAAAGGTTCTTTACCTATCCTAAATCAGATTGGGGACTAATATCGAACATATATAAAGAACTCAAGAAGGTGGACTTCAGAAAATCAAATAATCCCATTAAAAATGGGGCTCAGAACTGAACAAAGAATTCTCACCTGAGGAATACCGAATGGCAGAGAAGCACCTGAAAAAATGTTCAACATCCTTAATCATCAGGGAAATGCAAATTAAAACAACCCTGAGATTCCACCTCACACCAGTCAGAATGGCTAAGATCAAAAATTCAGGTGACAGCAGATGCTGGCGAGGATGTGGAGAAAGAGGAACACTCCTCCATTGTTGGTGGGATTGCAGGCTTGTACAACCACTCTGGAAATCAGTCTGGTGGTTCCTCAGAAAATTGGACATAGTACTACCGGAGGATCCAGCAATACCTCTCCTGGGCATATATCCAGAAGATGCCCCAACTGGTAAGAAGGACACATGCTCCACTATGTTCATAGCAGCCTTATTTATAATAGCCAGAAACTGGAAAGAACCCAGATGCCCCTCAACAGAGGAATGGATACAGAAAATGTGGTACATCTACACAATGGAGTACTACTCAGCTATTAAAAAGAATGAATTTATGAAATTCCTAGCCAAATGGATGGACCTGGAGGGCATCATCCTGAGTGAGGTAACACATTCACAAAGGAACTCACACAATATCTACTCACTGATAAGTGGATATTAGCCCCAAACCTAGGATACCCAAGATATAAGATACAATTTGCTAAACACATGAAACTCAAGAAGAATGAAGACTGAAGTGTGGACACTATGCCCCTCCTTAGAATTGGGAACAAAACACCCATGGAAGGAGTTACAAAGACAACATTTGGAGCTGAGATGAAAGGATGGACCATGTAGAGACTGCCATATCCAGGGATCCACCCCATAATCAGCATCCAAACGCTGACACCATTGCATATACTAGCAAGATTTTATCGAAAGGACACAGATGTAGCTGTCTCTTGTGAGACTATGCCGGGGCCTAGCAAACACAGAAGTGGATGCTCACAGTCAGCTAATGGATGGATCACAGGGCTCCCAATGGAGGAGCTAGAGAAAGTAGCCAAGGAGCTAAAGGGATCTCCAACCCTATAGGTGGAACAACATTATGAACTAACCAGTACCCCGGAGCTCTTGACTCTAGCTGAATATGTATCAAAAGATGGCCTAGTCGGCCATCACTGGAAAGAGAGGCCCATTGGACACGCAAACTTTATATGCCCCAGTACAGGGGAACGCCAGGGCCAAAAAGGGGGAGTGGGTGGGTAGGGGAGTGGGGGTGGGTGGGTATGGGGGACTTTTGGTATAGCATTGGAAATGTAAATGAGCTAAATACCTAATAAAAAATGGAAGGAAAAAAAAAAGAAATTAGGCATCCCACAGCAAAACCAAAAGAGAATCTCTCTCTCTCTCTCTCTCTCTCTCTCTCTCTCTCACACACACACACACACACATACACACACACACACAGTAACACATTCAAAATCAGAACAACAGGAACTAACAATCATTGGTCATTGATATCTCTCAACATCAACAGGCTCAATTCACCTATAAAAAGATAAGGGCTAACACATTAGATGTGTAAACAAGATCCTCCATTCTGCTGCATATAAGAAATACTCCTCAGAAACAAAGATAGACACTATCAGAGTGTAGAGGGATGGACAAAAAGATTTTCCAAGCAAATGTCCCCAAGAAGCAAGCTGAAATAACCTTTCTAATATTTAATAAAATAGACTTTCAACCAAAAGTAATCAAAAGAGATGGGGAAGGACACTTCACACTCATCAATGGAAAAGTCCACCATGATGATGTCTCAATTTTGAACATCTATGCCTCAAATACAAGGGAACACTTTCAGATGGAAAAACAAAACAAAACAAAACAAAACCTTTACTAAAACTCAAAACACGCATGGAAACCCACACAGTAATAGTGAGTAAAGAAATTCAACACCCCACTCCCACCAAGAGGAAAGTCATCAAAACAAAAACCAAACAGAGGAACAATGAAACTAACAGGAGATATGAACCAAATCGATTTAACAGAAATGTCATATATATATATATATATATATATATATATATATATATATATATATATATAGAGAGAGAGAGAGAGAGAGAGAGAGCATTTTACCCCCGAAACAGAAGAATATACCTTCTTCTCAGAACATCATGCAACTTTCTCCAAAATTGACCATATAATCAAACACAAAACAAGCCTCAAAAAATACAAGAAGATTGAAATAACCTCTTCTATTTTATCAGATTGCTATGGACTAAGGTTGGACTTCAACAACAACAGAAACAACAGAATGCCCACATTCTCATGGAAAATGAACAACTCTCTAGTTGATAACTTGGTCAGGGAAAAAGTAAAAAAAGAAATTAAAGACTTTCTATAAAAATGAAGGCACAACGTACCCAAACTTATGGGGCACAATGAAAGCAGTGTTAAGAGGGAAATTAATAGTACTAAGTACCTTCATAAAGAAATTAAAGTGATCTCATACTAGCAACTTAACAGCACCCCAGAAAACCCTAGGAAAAAAAGCAAACATACCCAAGAGGAGTAGACAACAAGAAATAGCCAAACTCAGGGCTCAAATCAACCAATTAGAAACAAAGAAAACAATATGAAGAATCAATAAAACCAACAGTGGGTTCAATCTATGAGACCACAGTTACTGTGATACCTAAACCACACAAACTAAGCAAGACAACTTCAGACAAATTTCACTTATGAACATTAATGCAAAAATAGTCAATAAAATTCTTGCAAACTGAATACAAAAACACATCAAAAACATCCTTCACCATGATCAAATACACTTCCTCCCATGGCTTCAGGATGGTTCATTATATGAATATCCATCAACATAATATACTATATAAACAAACAGAAAAACAAAGAACACATGATCATATCAATAAATGTTGAAATATCCTTCATGTTAAAAAACGGGATCAGGAATTCAAGGCAGACATCTACACATATTAAAAGCATTATATACAGCAAACCAATAGCCAACATAAAATTAAATGAAGAAAATTTTAAAGCAATTCCATTCAAACCAGGGTCAAGACAAGACTGCCCCACTCTCTTCATATCTATTCAATATAGTATGTGAAGTTCTAGCAAGAGCAATAAGACAACAAAATGAGATCAAAGGAATAAAAATTAGAAAATAAGAAGTCAGAGTGTTACTATTTGTGGATGATATGTTAGGATATGAAAGCAATCTCTAAAATTCTACCAGAGAACTCCTAGTGCTGAAAAACAACTTCAGGAAAGTGACTGGATATAAAATTAACTTAAATTAATCAGTAGCCTTCTTATACAGAAATCATAAATGAACAGAGAAAGAAATTAGTGAAACAGCACCCTTCTCAATAGCCACAAAATATGTAAAATATATAGGTTTAGCTCTAACCAAGCAAGTAAAAGATATATAGGACAAGAACTACAATCCATGATGATCTGGAAGATATCATCCTGAGTGAGGTAACCCAATCATAAAAGAACTCACATGATATACACTCACTGATAAGTGGATATTAGCCTAGAAACTTTGAATACCCAAGATACAATTTGCAAAACACAAGAAAATCAAGAAGGAAGATCAACGTGTGAATACTTCATTCCTCCTTAGACTAGGGAACAAAATACCCATGGAAGGAGTTACAGAGACAAAGTTTGGAGCTGAGACGAAAGGATGGACTATCCAGAGACTGCCCCACTCGGGGATCTATCCCATAATCAGCCACCAAATGCAAACACTATTGCATATGCCAGAAAGATTTTGCTGACAGGACCCTGATATAGCTGTCTCTTGTGAGGCTATGCACTGGCAAATACAGAAGTGGATGCTCACAATCTATTGGGTGGAACACAGGGCCCCCAGTGGAGGAGCTAGAGAAAAAACCCAAGGAGCTAAAGGGCTCTGCAACCCTACAGGCGAAACAACAATATGAATTAACCAGTACCCCCAGAGCTCATGTCTCTAGCTGCATATATAGCAGAAGATGGCCTAGTCAGCCATCATTGGGAAGAAAGGACCCTTGGTCTTGCAAACTTTATATGCCCCAGTACAGGGGAACACCAAGGCCAAGAAGTGAGAGTGTGTTGGTAGGGGAGCAAGGCGCTGGGGGAGGGTATAGCTGACTTTCAGGATAGCATTTGAAATGTAAATGAAGAAAATGTCTAATAAAATATTGAAGAAAAAAAAAGAACTACAATCCCTGAAGAAAGAAACTGAAGAAGATATCAGAAGATGGAAACATCTTCCATGCCATGGATCAGTAGGATTAATATAGTGAAATTGGCCATCTTACCAAAAGCAGTCTACAGATTTAATTCAATCTCCATCAAAATTCTAACACAATTCTTACAGACCTTGAAAGAGCAATTCTCTACTTCGTATGAAAAAAAACAAAACAAAACAACAACAACAACAACAACAACAAAACCCACAAGAAAATAAAAAAAAAGGATAGCCAAAATAATCCTGAACACTAAAAGAACTTCTGGAGGAATCACCATCCCAGACCTAACACTGTACTGTAGATCAAAATTGATTTTAAAATATGCATGGTATTGGTACAGAAACAGACACATTGATCAATGCAGTCAAACCAAAGATCCAAAAATAAACCCACACAGCTATGGGCATTTGATTTTCTACATGGTACCAAAACCATGTAGAAAATGGAAAAAAAGAAAAAATACAATGGAAAAAAAGAAAGTATATTCAACAAATGGTGCTGGTCCAACTGGATGTCTACATGTAGAAGAATGCAAATAGATCCATATTTATTACCCTGCACAAAACTCAAGTCCAAGTGGATTAAGGAACTCAACATAAAACTGGATACAATAAACCTAATGGAAGAGAAAATGGGAAAGAGCCTTGAACACATTGGTACAGGAGACAATTTCCTGAACAGAACACCAATGACTCAGGTTTTAAGATCAACAAATGAAAAATAGGATGTTTTGAAACTGAAAAGATTCTGTAAGGCAAAGGACACTGTCAACAGGACAAAATAACAGCCTATGCAATGAACAAATATCTTCACTAATTCTACAATTGACAGAAGGCCAATATCCAAAATATATAAAGAATTTGACAAGTTAAACTCCAAAAAAAAAAACAAACAACCCAATTAAAAGATGGGGAAGATAACTAAACCAAATTCTCATGAGAGGAATCTCAAATGGCTGAGCAATGTTCAAAATCCTTAGTCATCAGGGAAATGCAATCCAAAATGACCTTGAGATTCTACCTTACACCAAACAGAATGGCTGAGATCAAAAACCCAAGGAACAGCACATGTTACAAAGGATGTGAAGAAAGAGGAACACTTCTCCATTGCTGGTGGTGTGCAAACTTGTACAACCCCTATGGAAGTAAATCTGGAGGTTTCTAAGAAAATTGGAACTAATTCTATCTGAAGACCCAGCTATTCCTAAATAAAGACCCAGAAATAAACATATACAGCTATGGACACTTGGTTTTCCACATAGAAGGCAAAAATAATAAAATGGAGAGAAGAAAGCATGTTCAACAAATGATGCTAGTCCAACTGGATATCTGCATGTAGAAGAATGCAAAATAGATCCATATTTATCACCCTGCCAAAAAAAAAAAAAAAAAAAAAGAAAAAACTCGAGTCCAAGTGGATCAAGGAACTCAACATAAAACTGGATACAATAAACCTATTGGAAAAGAAAGTAGGAAAGGTATACTCAAATGATGCTCAAACATACCAAAGGAAATGTGCTCCACTACATTCATAGTAGCCTTACTCATAATACCCAGAAAATGGAAGCAACTCAGATGTCCCTCAATCAAAAAATGGATACAGAAAATGTGGTTTATTTACACAATGGAATATTATTCAGCTATTGAAAACAAAGACATCATGAATTTTGCAGGCACATGAATAGAACTAGAAAACATCATGCTCAGTTAGGTAATTCAAACTCAAAAGGAAAGCTATGGTATATATTCATTGATAAGTAGATGTTAGCCATAAGGGACTGAATACAATGGTAGACCCAGAATATAATCAAGAAGGAAGGTCAATGTGAGGATATTTGGACCACACAAAACAATCATAGGAGGCAGAGGGAGGGAGGGAATAGGGGGAAGTGAGGAATAGGGAATGGGGAAGCAGGATCAGGTATTGGGAAAGAGAGAAGAGTGGCCCAGAGGATCAGGGAATGAATGGAAATCTGTAAGTACAGATTGAGTGACCTTATCCAAGTTACCTAATAGGGAGGACATGGAAGCTGAAGATGCCACCTCCTGCAGACAGGCAGTACCCACAGTGGGAGGGTAGGGATATCAACCCATCCACAAAACTTTCAACCCAAAATTTGTCCTGTCTAAAAGAAATGCAGTGATTTAGCAGAGACTAAAAGAAAGATCAACCAATAACCAGCCCAACTTGAAACTCATACAAGCATCAGTCCCTGACACTATTAATGATGTTTTTATGACAGGAGCCTAGCTAGCATAACTAACCTCTGAGAGGCTCTACCCAGCAGCAGACTTGATCTGACATTTTCCTCAGGGCATAGTTTACAATCTTAGTTGAGTTTTTCACAAAGTCAATACAGCAGAATTCTTTGAATAAGAGTGTGTGATAAATCCTAGATTTCAAGAAGCCACGATTTTATTTATTTTACCTATGCAAAGTGTTGGCAGCATGTAAAAACTTACCCAAGGATTGTGGATGGCTATATGAAAGAATCTAACGGGAGATTCACTAGCTCCAAAATTCACCCGCCACCAAAATTTACTACTAAAATTTCTGCATAGCCTTGTTCTACCTCCTTTTACCTCTGTCTACACAATGAAAGAGCTTTGAGATGTACAGTTGAACTAAAAGAAAACAAGTATTTTCTATGGTTTAAATTCTCTCTCTCTCTCTCTCTCTCTCTCTCTCTCTCTCTCTCTCTCTCTCTCTCTCTCTCTCGCATGCGCGCATGCCTTTTCTCATGATACAAGAGCAGAAATAAAATATTTTGACAGTGAACCATTATGAATAGCCATGAATGACATAACCTATAATTTCCAAATATGCCCTCAAGAGTCAAGTGACAAAAGAAAGTTGCAAGTGGAGTCCACATTACATATGAGTCCTTTGAGAAAACATTGTGTGTCTAAAGAGTTGTCCTTTCAATGCATTTCCTGTCCCAGATATGTTTAATCTCGTATTCACTTTTTTCCAGTTAGAATCATGATTATGAACAACTGTAGATTATAATAGGTACTCTGACAGAATTCTTCTAAATCATCCATAATATAGGGTGCCTTAGTTAGGGTTTTACTGCTGTGAACAGACACCGTGACCAAGGCAAGTCTTATAAAACAACATTTAATTGGGGCTAGCTTACAGGTTCAGAGGTTCAGTCCATTATCATCAAGGTGGGAGCATGGCAGTATCCAGGCAGGCATGGTGCAGGAGGAGCTGAGAGTTCTGTGTCTTCATCCAAAGGCTGCTAGTGGAAGACTGACTTCCAGGCAACTAGGGTGAGGATCTTATACCCACACCCACAGTGACACACCCATTCCAACCAGGTCACACCTATATCAACAAGGCCACACCTTCAGATGGTGCCACTCCCTGGTCCAAGGATATACAAACCATCACATAGGGACTAAATGTGATTATTCTTAGACCTCCTTTCTTTTGTTCTTTCTGTTTCTTCCTTTGCCAGACTTGAATACTCATCACATCTCAAGAGTTACAAAATAATTCATACTTTATTTAAAGTTCATTTTGTTTTGTCTAAGATGGGGTCTTATGCAGTTCATGCTGACCTAGAACTCACTATGAAGCTCAGGCTGGCCTTAAACTCATGTATGATTTTTCTGCCTCCACCTTCCAAGTACTAGGATTATAGGTATATAATACAATACAATGCCTTCAAGTGGCTCTTTATTTGTTTGTTTGTTTGGTTTTGTTTTGTTTTGTTTCGAGACAGGGTTTCTCTGTATAGCCCTGGCTGTCCTGGAACTCACTCTGTAGACCAGGCTGGCTTCGAACTCAGAAATCCGGTTTTTTGTTGTTGGTGGTAGTGGTGGTTTTGGATTTTTTTTTGTTTTTTGTTTTTTGTTTTTTGTTTTTGTTTTTTGTTTTGTTTGGTTTGGTTTGGTTTGGTTTGGTTTGGTTTCAAGTGGCTCTTACTTCATTTTGAAGGAAATGTATAAAGTAATCTATACTTGCTATCACAACATGTATTCATCAGTTACTATTGAGAATACTCTCATCAGATTATGAAATATATATTGAATAAACATTTATAACAGAATTTTGTGTAATATCCCAAAATAATTCATTCTTCAAAAAAACTGGGAAGGATTTTAGCTTATTGCTGCTATTGATATGTAGTATCAATAATAGCTAAATTTCATAATCAACTAGAGTCAATTTAATCTCAAACTTTCTGCAATTATCTGTAAATTCTACAGTATGCCTTGGGTATTAACTTTATCTTCAATTTTCTATATTTCCAAGTCTCCCATCTCGTCTATTAAGTGTCAGTCAATGCATTAAGTACTCACTGTCATGAAGCGCAAAGCTCATCCATGCTCTAACATGCCGAGACTCAGATAGCTCATGACTACAAATATGAATGTCATGTGGCAATATATTGATATGCTGGGGGCAGAAGCTTTTAAATTATTGCCACTGATATATTATAACTGCTCTGATTGCTAACTTTAGTACTTCCCAGAGCAAAATTGTCTCCTCACTAGTATTTAAGAAAGAGTCAAAAAGGGAGATTTTATTAATACCTAAACCCTATATCATGAAATAACTACCACCATATTTAAGTATATGAAATATGTGTATAAGAAACAAAGAATGAGAGACACACACACAAAATGAGAATGAGTTTTTTAAATACAAATTCCATTCAGTGGTTTCACGGGAGTGGAAAATCACTGGAGTGAATCAATAGTGACTTGAAAAGGAAAAATGTATAAAAACACAGTGTTGTTTTAGATATAATTTAATATGTAGGTACTTAATGTTTAAACAGTTTTCACCTATTGTTTTAATAATTGAATCCTATTGTCCAATTATATAGTCAAAGACTAAGCAAACAGGAAATGTTGCCCTGAAGTTATCATTGTTACTGTTTCTAACTTGCAGTACCAGATAATACAGGTACAGTTGTGTGACTTGATGCATGAAATTAAAAATTTATTTTAACTCTAAGTCAACATTTTAACTTTTAATTCTAGGCTTGCTCTTACATATATGTTAATAAAATAAAAATATTAATTGGGACAGAAAAGTATGTTGTTAATTTACCTTGATAAGGTTTTATATTCACAATTATTAATTATCCATGCAAAGGGCTAATTTCTGAGAAAACATGGTGAGCAGTTTCAAATATTTATTCGCCCCACATGTATTCACTGCAGATACCAGGAAAACTAAGGAAAAGAAAACTTAAGGTCAGTTCTGCTCACCAAACTCAAAGCAGCACGGAGATAGAAAATTGATGCTGTTTAGTCTAAACAACATTTTCTGGACCAACAATTTTTTTCTGTTCCTTTAAGACAAACAACAATATTCTTGAGCAATGAAAATAATCCCCTAATAAGTTCATTATAAAATTCATGTACTTTTAGAAGGTGTAGTTCATGTTAAATTTTATGAATATTTGTTTGCAGGGTACATTTAAAAATCACCCTCAAATTGGTAGAAATGAATCTGCTTAGACCAACAGAGTGCTATCAGTGCCACATGATTGAACATAGTCAAGAGTTGACTGTAGATTCAACTACCATGTCAGCTCAGTGTGAGAGATGGTGCTGTCCATAGCAATGCCTGTGAACACATAAGGAATTAAGTGGAAAAGATGATAAGGTGTTCCACTCTCTTCTCGATTTCAAAGTAATGGGATTTGCTATTTTAGTGCAGAAGAAAACCTCTGGGCCTTTTGGTATTTGACTGAACTTTAAATACTAAATCTATCCTGTATTGCAAAGCCACTCAGCTCAATCTATATTCTCAGAGCCACGTCTACAACGGAACAATGAACGCATAACATCTGTGATTAAGAAATCTCAAAGGCCTGCTACTACCCTTCTTCATCACATATGATGTTACACTCACACTTCTGAAGTGATAATTTGCCATAAAGAATTGAGATTGTGCTGAAGTGTGTAATGTTAATAGTTCTGCTAAGCCAATCAATTATTTTAACAGAATTACCAAGGCAAGTTTTAGATGACTTCAAAAATAAAACTATTTTTAAACTTTCAAAACTACATATGTTTACATGCAAGGTGCTATCTTGTCAGTCATTAATTAGCTGGTCTCAAATAGTTATGATGTTCACATATAGATAAATACAGTATAACCACTGTGAAATATTGGAATATTGACTTTTGTATGTAAATGTTATTATTGAAACCAAATTTATCATAAAATGAATAAGTAAATTCAAAACATTTCTGAACAGGTAGAAACTAGTCATTAGATGTAGGCTCATCAAACAAAAATATCATAAATAAATAAAAAATCATGGATACTTAGTTTATATCAGGACAAATTAATAAGATACTTCTAAAAGGATTGGAGTATCTCATACTAAAGGCAAGGTGTTTTCATGGCTTGCAACAATGGTTTGGACTGAAGTTTTCCCAGAAGACTTCAACAAAAGCTAGAAAATACATCCCCACAGAGTGGTCAGTGCCATCTTCTCAACAAAAGATGCATGCTCAATGAGAAGAAAGGGTTTTGCTAAATTATAAAGCATTAATGTATGAATGTTGCACAGCCATGAACAATGATCATTGCATAGATAAATTGTAGATAACTAATTGCAATACTATCTCAAGCAGCAAAACATAAGATGAAAATTGTAGTTCATACTGCACATAAGCTGTAAAAGAAACCATTTGCAGATGGCTACATATTAGTAATAAGCAGAAACAAAAACACCTGCTACTTTAGTATTGAGTCAATTTTATGTTTATATTTTAATAGAAGTAAATTATGGTTAAATATATAAATAAAAACACCATTATTATACCCAAAGTGAAAAGCCACAGCATGTTCAGAAAAGCTGAAACAAATTTTGATTTTAGAATATTTTGACTGCCAGAGTAGTTTCACATTCACAACAAACTTGAGCAGAAAGTGTGGAGGGCTCATCTGTGTCTATCCACATCCATATCCACAGCATCCTTTAATATCAGCATCCCAAGGGCAGCAATTAATCTAATTGATGAACCTCAAAGGACACATTACTACCTCCCAGAGGACTCACTTCACATTAGGAATCACTCTTGGGCATTGTACAGACAACTGAGCAACATCATGTTCTACTTATGATATATGGAGCAGTCTCATGATTCTCCAGTTTTTCTTTCCAGTGTCCAGACATCCTTCCCATTCCCCACCTTCACAATTATTGATTCATCAAAACCTTTACTATATACAACTCAGAAACACCAAGATGGAAAACATATGTAAGGTAACTTTTTTAAAACTTAAAAATTATATTGCTCTTCTTTTTTTTTTCCATTTTTTATTAGGTATTTAACTCATTTACATTTCCAATGCTATACCAAAAGTCCCCCATATTCACCCACCCCCACTCCCCTGCCCACCCACTCCCCCTTTTTGGCCCTGGTGTTCCCCTGTACTGGGGCATATAAAGTTTGCAAGTCCAATGGGCCTCTCTTTCCAGTGATGGCCGACTAGGCCATCTTTTGATATATATGCAGCTAGAGTCAAGAGCTCCGGGGTACTGGTTAGTTCATAATGTTGTTCCACCTATAGGGTTGCAGATCCCTTTAGCTCCTTGGCTACTTTCTCTAGCTCCTCCATTGGGAGCCCTATGATCCATCCATTAGCTGACTGTGAGCATCCACTTCTGTGTTTGCTAGGCCCCGGCATAGTCTCACAAGAGACAGCTACATCTGGGTCCTATTGTTTTGTTTGTTTGAGCATTGTTTTGTCATTTGTTTACTTTTGAAGACATATATATGCATATACATACATATGTACACACCTCACGGTGATAAGTAGTATGCAAAGAAACTATAAATCGTTTTCCTTTATATTAAAATAAAATTTATGTCGTGTTCTCCATTCACATACATGATGTCTAACGAGGTACTCTTATACACAGAATGCATATACTTTGAGATTAGTGTTTTACATTACCTTTGTGTACTGTAGGATCATGGTATATGTAAATATCCATGTCACGGGAAGTGCATGTACAAGTATGTGCAGGAGCACATGGATATGAAGGTATGCATTTGTGTGCAGGAGAGCATGCGTGTGGAGACAGACTTGTGTGTATGCAAGAACACACGCACATGCATGTGGAGGCCGGACATCAATGTCAAGCAATCCTTCAGTCACTTCCCACCTTGTTTTTTGAGACAGAGGATTTTTTTTCCCTTTTTTATTTATGTATTTCTTACTTATTTCTTCTTTTTTTATTTTTAAGTTTTATTTATTTATTTACACTCTATATTTTATTCCCCATCCCATCCACCTTTTGACTGTTCCACATCCCACACCTCCTCCCCACCCACCAGTCTCCACATGGATGTCCCCACTCCCAACCCCACCTGACCTCTAAACTCTCTGGGGCCTCCAGTTTCTTGAGGGTCAGGTGCATCATCTCTGAATGAACACAGACCCCACAATCTTCTGCTGAATGTATGTTGGGGGCCTCATATCAGCTAGTATATGCTGCCTGTTTGGTGGTCCAATGTTTGAGAGATCTCAGGGGTCCAGATTATTTGAGACTGCTGATCCTCCTACAGGGTCACCCTTCTCCTCAGCTTCTTTCAGCCTTCCCTAATTCAACAGGAGTCAGCTGCTTCTGACAATTGGTTGGGTGGAAATATCTGCACCTGACACTTTCAGATGCTTATTGGGACTTCCAGAGTGCAGTCATACTAGGTCCCTTTTTTCCATCCCTGTAATTCTTTCAGTCAGGAACAATTATGGGTCACAGTTGTGACTGTGGGATGACACCCCTCTTCCTCATTTGATGCCCTGTCTTTTTTCTGGAGGTGGGCTCTATAAGTTCCCTCTCCCTACTGTCTGGCATTTCATCTAAGGTCTCTCCCTTTGATTCCTGAGAGTCTCTCACCTCCCAGGTCTCTGGTGCATTCTGGACCTCCCCCCTCCCCCAATCTTCTATCTTCCCAGATTGCCTGTTTTCATTCTTTCTGCTAGCCCTTGGGGCTTCAGTCCTTTTCCCTCACCCAATACCAGATCAGGTTCTCCTCTTCCCCCATTTCTCCCTCCTCCCCCCAGTCCACTTTCCCTCACAGTTCCCTCCCTCCCCACATGTGATTTCTTTCTTCTCCCTCCCTCCCAAGTGGGACTGAGGAGTCCTCACTTGGGCACTTCAGCTTGTTGACCTTTTTGAGTTCTGTGGACTGTATCTTGGATATACTGTGTGTTTTGTTTTTTGGGGGATTTTGCTTTGTTTTGTTTTTGGTTTTTGGGTTGTTTGTTTGTTTGTTTTTTGTGATTTTTGTTTGTTTGTTTTGTTTTTTGGCTAACATCCACTTATTAGTGAGTACATACCATGCATGTCCTTGGAGACAAAGGCTTTGAGTGACCTGGATCTCACTAATTTGGTTGGACTGACTCACTAGCGAGCCACAGAATCCCACTTGTCTATACCTCTTTGGAATTGGGATGTCAGAAGCACACTTCTCTGTCTAGAGTTTTACATGAGTGCTAGAGATCTTACCTCAGGACTTTAGTTTTGACTATTTCCCAGGGCCCACTTAAATCTTAACTGCCAAGAAAGACCAGAGAAAACTCCTCCTAGTTGATTTATCTGAATTTGTAAGTGATGCTGCGGGAGATGAGCACAATTATCCTCACCAAGTGAGGTGTTACAAGACAAAAATCTCAGGAAAAATACTTCACGAGACAGACAACGTTTATTATTTCAATTCACAGAGAAGTAAATCGCCTTAAAAATATGTTAGTATGTGTTTAGAAATCAAAATAGCTTTATGTTCCTAATATGACCGCTGATATCATTTCAAGGTAGCTTCTATAAAGCATACCTTTTCATTAAAGATATTCACATATTTGTTTTCAATGTTAACTAAGATCCCTCTAAACATTACTTTTAAAATATTTACTTCCCTTAATGTTGGGGTTTAAGCATTCTGAAAACTGTACTTTTGGAAATAATGTTTAAATGAACAAAACGGTAGGGATTTTTTTTAACCTGTATTTCAAACACTGTTACTTTTTAAAACTCTTAATTTATAGTGGCTAATTTATTGCCCCAAATTCATTATAAAGTATGTATATGTGTATGTTAAAAATATAGATATATGAATATGTATGCAATTTTAAAAGAATTTGTAATATTTAGTTTTTGTTATAAGATTTAAAACAATCAAATCTGATATATAGAAATAAGAAATTAAAATGAATCACTGCAACCACTGAATATGAAAAAATAACTATTTTAGGTTGAAAGAAATAAACAGTTTATTTATTTATATAAATAAAATTTGTTCATGTAAAGGCTAAGAAATTAAAGTGATCCAAAAGAATCCACAAAAGGCAGCAAAGTTAGTAGAAGAGACAGATGCAGTAGAAGAGAATTTCTGAGTTAAGACTGATGTCTATTAGGTTTTATGAAAAACCCCTAGGTAACTTTTATTGACGATATCAGGATGCACTTGAAAATGATCCAGTTTCCCTTTTTTTACAGTAAAAAGCAAGGTGACTGATAGTACAACTGATAGTCAAAGAAAGTTGTATAAAGAGGATCGAGGTAATGGAAAACAGCTTTCAAAAGATCAAATTTGGAAGGTATCCTCAAATAAATCAAATCACAAAGGAAGAGAAAATCTAGAAAATGAAAGGTCGGAGCCAAATAAAGAAGGTGTGGTACCATGTATTTCTTTGTTTTTATTGTTGTGATAAAATGTTTACTAAAGCTAACTTGGGGAGGGGGCTCTATTTGGCATACATATCCCAGAGCAAGAACCCAAAGGTAGGAACTGAAGTACAGACTGTGGAGAAATGATTCTCACTGTTTTCTTTTCCATAGCTCCCCCAGTTTTCTCTTTTTATACACTCCAGGACCACCTGTCCAGGGTTGGCATCACCCACAGTGGGATAAGGCCTCTATAAGCTATAATCAAAAATTGCCCTGTAGGGCCAATCTAACGGAAGTATTTAAAAAAAACAAAAAAACTGAAGTTCCCTGTTCCCACACAACTCTAGCTTACATTGATCCGACAAAAGCAAAACTACTAAGACACAATTCAAAAGCTACACATTTTCTCCTACATTAGGTGCATTGTTTGGCTGGCTAATGGTGCTGGACACTAACCTAGGTTTGGAGAAATAGAGATAAACATTAAATATGTCCGACTATTATGGGAGTTGAACGTCTATTTGGAGGCAGTCATAGCCCTAAACAATGCTTCTTTAGTAACTGTCAAAAGAAAAATATTAAAACATATAATGTTTGCTAAATATGAATTAACAAAGTTGGCCACATTGCCTCCAGTAGTCACTGGTATAATGAGAGGAGAGTGATGATACTATAAATTGACAAGACTTTTCCACAAAGAAATTTGCTTTTGCCAAGAAGGGTAGCATATTCTAATTTTAACATGCTTGCATGCTAAACTATCAATGTACAACATATTTGAAGATTATTGTAAGATGTGAAATTACTATGGCCACTGTATCTTTAGTTTCTTGTGGCAGGTTGTCAAGCCATAATTTTCAGAATGAAAGAATACAGGATATATTCATATGTAAAGTTAAAAACTAAGAAAGAGAGCTTGATTCTAATTATTTTAAGGTAGACACTGAATGTTGTTGGCCATTGTTCTGGGGTTCTATAAAGTGTCTCTATTTTGGAAGATTATTTGCTGTGCAACCTATGAAAACTTATTTGAAATAAAAGCATTACAAGAATTGGTTTATAAAATATTCATTAAACATGAGGCTTGGAAAATTGTCTCCCAACAGACCTAAAGTATCAAAAGTCTTAATACAAATCTGATATTACACACACACACACAAAATAGTTTTGTCAGACTCAAGTGTGGCAAAGATCTCATTTAATACAGACATAACAAATTCAGTTATTCAAATGATTGTAAGAAGGACGCTTGAGGTGGCTAACTCAGTTCCCTGTGTCCTATTTTGTTCTAAAAGTAGTATTCAGCCAGGTTACTTATGGAAAAAAAAAACAATTTCTCACATAGATACTTGCATAGTATAATGGACACAATCTAAGTATTTACACATTCTTTTTTGTTTTCCTTAACAATTTTAAACAAATTGATATACACTGACTGAAACAAATTCTATAATAAAGACTCCCTGTAAGCAAGTGCCACCAGTGGGTTTTCTGGCAGGTATGCCACTGGCAAATCTACTTAGAGATGAGTGAGTCAAATGTTTGTACAGCTGTTAACATATTTAACTTTTGGGTATCTTGTTTCTCTTGCCCTCAAATATGGAAAACAAGAATGCATATTTTACACGTTTATTGTATAGACTCAATGAGATAATAAAAGCTAATGAAGAGGTATGAGCCTTGCCCATTGCAGAACCTATACTCCTTGATATGGTTGCACTAAACCCATAAAAAATGTTTATCA
Source organism: Mus musculus (assembly GCF_000001635.26). Lineage (NCBI taxonomy): Eukaryota > Metazoa > Chordata > Mammalia > Rodentia > Muridae > Mus > Mus musculus. The sequence goes on from NC_000070.6 coordinate 52,263,085, forward strand.
ATCAGCATAACCGTATTTAAAAACCCACAATATCATCTCTTTCCTTTGTTTCAAGAATTATTGAACATTATAGGAAAGTACTAATAGTATGTAGTTAAATAAAACTACCTAAACCTAAACCATATTTCCATATTATACCAACTTTTAAAAATATACCTACATGTATACCTATAAAAGAAACTTAACAGAAAAATTCTGTCTTCATATTCATTGAGATAAAGAATGAGTTATTTTCACCATAATTTTAATACTCCTTTTACCTCCTATAAGAAAAAAATTACTGACCTGTAACATATTTATGATAGGAAAAGTAACACTTCAATTAAAATGGGATTTGTAATAGTATATGAACCCACATTGATTCAACCTTTAATCAAAATCTTTTTTCTAACACTTCTGTAAACTTACTTAACATCCTGTTAAGGATGAAAATATTTGCAATATGTTATGGTGCTTCTTCTTTTTCAAATGTTTTAACTCCCAGACCAATGCCTTATTTACTTCTTCAATTTATAATGCTTCCGAGATGTATCAATCCCAGGTTTTTGCTTCCTATGTACCATGAAGAGTGTTTCGTTTGCTCAATAGAGGGGGATATTTACTTGTAGATTTTCTTCATCTGCCAGCTGGAATTTTGAGTGACATGCTAAATAGAAGCTTAAAAGTAGCATCATATACAAAGCCCAGAGACTCCTTGTTAATTACAGTGTTGAATGTATGAAAATAAGGTTCCTTACAAAGCCCACATATCGAACTCATAGACGACAACAGTTGCTCCTCTGACTTTCTATTTTTCTTACTAAAGACTGTGAGTTGTCAAATTGCTTTGAACTTAAGGACATTTTAGGAATGATGTAACAAACACAGAATTTAGTTCAATCCAGTCATCAAGCAAGTGAGTTCAGCTGGTCTGACTCAGCAGCATGGTCTTTCTCTGTGATGCATTTCCATTGTGAATCAGAGTTCAGGAGTTATGAAAACACACAGTCCTCTTACCAGATGCCACCCTCTGGTTACTTTGGAATGAAATACTAAAGAGATAATATTTTTCTGTGACTTCTGAACAGAAGCCCATCTTCTTTGTTTCAAATTTTGGAAACTGAGATGCAGGGTAGAGGGGTATGTGCTGCAGATAATATTATTAATTATGATATTATTAATTATTTTTAAATGTATTATTAATTACCAATTGCAGTAAACATGCTAAAGTGAACAGGAGAATGCCAATGAAGCCTTAACTCTGCACAAAGAATTCCAGGCAACCAAGGGATGCTGGGAGTGGGAGGAATTGTCTCCAACTGGTCTCCAATAGTCTACCAAATGAACAGACCTGAGAACATAGAACAGACAAAGCAGGTTGTATTTAGGAATATATATGTATATACATGCACATATATGTATATAACAACAATTATGCAAAAAGGGCATAAATTTGAAAGAAAGCAAGAAGAGATTTTTGTTAAAGAGCATTTAGAGGAAGAAAAGGGAAGGGGTGAATTGTGTAATTGTATTACTAACTCGGTAATAAATGATTTAAAAAGCAGAATGAGATCAGCATATGGCTTCTACACACAATACAATCTTACCATCAGTAAGCCAATCTCATTCTTTTGTAAGCTGCTTCCTTTGAAAGGAGCCACTTTAACAGGTACTTACAGAGGACTTTTCTTCTGCAAAAAGTTTTCTTGAATGAGGTAGACTGAAATAAATAACATAAAAGAGTAGAGTAGTTTTTATGTAAATGAGAATTCTAAAGCAGAAATTCATTTGTAAGTGAATCAATGTGTGTGACTAAGGAGAGGAGACACTGAAACACTAAAACAAGTAGACTTAGAGCTCATGTGGCATGCCTATAGACTAAGTCTTCTAAGAGCAAAGAAGATCCAGGTCTGGTTGAATGATAAAGGCGACAGACAGCAAGACTCTAGTTGAATCAGTGGTCCCTAGGCTATAAGTGCAGAAAAAGCAGAAAGTGGCCATGCCCTCAATGAGAAATCATACATTAAAAGTGATTACAGAAAAAAGCCTCAATAAGGATTTTCTTTTATAGATTTCATTGATTAAACGAATGAGTAATATGCAAATATTCATGCATGTTTTAGCTGGAGTTCAAGAAAACTGAACAGGAACACTTCTTTAGAAGATTTTGATAGGCTATTCAACTTGGCCTCAATAAAAAAAGGGTAAAAAAATGACTTTGCCCGTGGGCTTTCTTTATTCAGAGAGTTTAAAAAAAAAATCTGAAAATGAAGCCAGCTGCCAGATGGAAGATGTGTTCTCAGAGCTCAGAAAACCGATGCAGAGCTCACACTGCTGAACAACAGCAACTGGGGCCTGCCTTGGCACTTGCTATCTGTTTGCATTCATTCATAAAATGTTAATGTTTAGACATTAAGCAGAACACAGAAGAGGTACTGCTATGGTCTGCTAAGTGTTAGTGCCAGATGAAGGCCTATTGGTGTTGTGAAAAACAATAGCAGAAGCTATTCTAAGGATTTAAGAAAACACAACTGTGGCTGCTTTTTCATCTAGGAGAAAAAAAGCTGCGTCATAAACATAACAGTTACTTCATATAGCTTATTTTTGATCATTATGAAATCCAATATGTCCTACAGTGGTGTATGTGATCACTGGCTAAGTTTGTAGTGGTCAAAGAATCAAGCTTCCTTTGGGGTCTCCATACAAAACAAGGTAGGATCCTTGTTCAAGATTAGCTTGCCTAACTATCATTACAATTCTAGGTGTTGTTGAGTATTGCAGAAGACAACCTCCATAGAAGTAAACATGTGTTTTAGAAAAGAACTTGGATTCAAATCAATGAAAAACATTTCATCTACCATGAAACTTGGCTTTGTCTATAAAACTTGATAATAGCTATTTTAAGGATAATTTAATTTTCATTAAACTATTAATGTAAGTATGTCCTCTGATCACAGTCTACTTTTTAAGTGTAACAAACATTTTTTAACTGTGGCAAATGACTTTCCTACATCCAGAAATTATAAATAATAAGGAGAGACTATTTATAACAATCTGGAAGTAAACTAGTCATTGTTTATCTTTGTGTCCTAGATTCTAAGTTTTTACCTCCTTTCAATGATAGTTAAGGCTTATCTCCCCCAACATGAGGATTGATATATACATACCTACAGGCTAAAGCCTAACTCGTATAAGTGTTAGATGCCTCCAAGAAATATTAATAGCTCTTTTCCTGACAAGTTGTGTCTGGATATAGTTCATGTCTGTCTTGGCTGATGAATGAGCTTCTAAAGGTGTTCAAAATTTCAGGTACCTGTAAGAGTATCCTGCGGAAACTCCTTGACCTAAGCTGTTGCTGTGCAGCGTCTCTGCTGAGATGTTACAGAGTGACCTCTCTGTGATTGGTCTGGGAATACTGAGTTTCTGGCCTCAGCTCCAGGTCATTAGTCATTAGTTATCACCAGAGTCACCTCTGTTGCTATCAAAGTGATAATAACACACACAATGCCTACTCCACTTAGACCTAAAGTCTTTGAAAGGAGATATCTCCCTAACATGAATTTGACTCTGCCCCTTGTTCATAGGACTCATGACACAGAATCACATATCACATCTTCTTTCTGTCCTATCATGGCTTCACCTTATGCCCTGGTTGAATACTTAAACCCACATCATGGACTGGTTCCACTTTACATATATCTGTTTGTCTTGCTTTCTTAGAAAAGCTCCTAGCATCAATAACATATACAGGGAATGTATGTAGTTTAAGATTCTCTTGGTTGCTTTATAAAGGCTCATTTAGCACAACATTCCTACAATGAAAAGTTAACTACAGATTCTACTGTTATGAATATGAAACTTGTAGATGGATTTTGCCTCTGTTAACAAACTGGCTCTCTACTGAGTTTACTTCCTGATCTTCAATATATGATCTATATAAAAAAATTAAATGAAACAAAAAGAATGACAATTTATACCATATATTATAACAAAATTCTTCCTGGATTCTAGAATAGAGAATACTGCAGTCTATAGTAAAATGTCCTGGGAAAATAGGAAGATAAATTCTAAATAAAAAAAAATAATAATTCTGACTGACCTGTGTTCCCAGTAAAATAAAATAGAATAGAAAAACTAAAATAAAAAATTTAGTGAAGAGGTAGATGGCTCAGCAGTGAAGAACATTGCTGATCTGGCAGAGGACTCAGGTTTGTTTTCCAGCACCTATACAAGGGATCTCACAACTGTTCATAATCGTAGTTCCATGGGGTCTTAAAGTCATACATATGGTATGCATATACACATGGAGGCACTCACATAAACCCATAAAACAAAAATAAATGAATAAATAAATACATCTTTCAAAAACCCTTTAAATGATCCAAATGCTGCCTCATAGAACACTATGTAAAAAAAAAAGCTGAACTCTTCAGATGGTTTTATTTTTAAAATGCTATCAGAATGTCTTAGAAATTTTTGCTTATTCATTTTAATTTACTTAAGATACAATTTCATCATTTCCCTCAGGATCTCTTCCCTTCTAGCTTTCCCATGTCCACCCCTCCTAAATTAGTACCCGCCTCTTCTTTAACCATTGTTGTTATGTATAGATATAAGTGAATAATATAAGTGCAAACTGCTGAATGCCTTCAGCATTGCCTACAAGTATGTCATGCTAGGACTGACCCCTCAGTATTGGCTTTTCATTATGAAATCTCACCCCTGAGGAAACTAATTCTCCCACCTCTCAGAAGCTGCTAATTGTTTGTGCAAAATTATTCTCAATTTTTAAAATTATTGTTTTATCATTTTATAAGCTCTAACATTATAAGTTATTGATTCATATATACCCATGAAATCTTAATAGTAAGACCCAAACAACCACAACACTTGAAATTTCAACATAAATGGGGGAAACCTCACAAGGACCCAGCCCTAGATGGGGATATGGAACCCAAAGAGGTCATCTTCTGTAGCCAGGCAGGAACCCCAGTGGTACAATAGAGACACCAACCCATCCACAAAATTTTCAACACAAAATTTATCCTGTCTTCAAGAAATGCAGGGATGGGGAATAGACCAGAGACTGTGGGAATGGCCAAGCAATAACTGGCATATCTTGATACTCATCCCAAAGGCAAGCTCCAACCCCTGACACTATTAATTATACTCTGTTATCCTTGCAGACTGGAGCCTAGCTTGATTGTCCTCTGAGAGGTCCCACTTAGCAACTGACTCAAATGAATGCAGAGAACTGCAGCTAAACATTGGATGAAGCTTGGAGGATGCTTATGGAAGAATTGGTGGAATGATTGAGGGCCCTGAATGGGGATAGGAACTCCATGGGAAGATCAACAGTAGCAACTAACTTGGGTCCTTGGGGGCTCAGATACTGAAATAAACTGCCTAAGAGTACGCATGGGCTGAACCTAGGCCCCTGTAGATATGTAGCAGATGTGCAGCTGGGTCTTCATGTGGGTCCAGAACAACTGGGATGGGGCTATCCCTAAAGCTGTTGCCTATCTGAGGAAAAGATCCTCTAGTTGGGCTGCCTTGTCTGGCCTCAGTGGGAGAGAATGAGCCTAGCCCCACAGAGACTTGATGTGCAAGCTTGGGGAGATACAGGGGGTCAGAGAGCTCTACTCTCTCAGGGGATAAAGGGAGGGGGTGTGGGAAGGACTGTGGGAAGGAGAGGCCAGAGGAGGCAACAATCCAGATATAAAGGTAATAAATTAATTTTTTTAAAGGAAAAAAATCTAGTCATTTATTTGACCATTTATTGATTGGATGTGTTATTTTGATGTTTAAGTTTAGAACTTTTTATCCTCTCCAAGTATTATTCTCCTATCAGAGTTATAGTTGATGGCTAAAGACTTGATTCAAAGATTAAATGCACTCCTTGTTCTAGTAAAAGACCAAGTTCAATTCCCAACACAACAGTGGCTCACAACTGTCTGTAACTACAATCTGGGGGTGGGGTGGGGGTGAGGGGTTCAATGTTCTCCATGACTTCTATGCGTACCAGGTATGCATGTAGTGCACAAACATAGATGTAAGAAAAACACTTATACACATAAAGTAAAATAAAATAATAAATCTAAGATAATTTTTAAAAGAAGTCTAATTGATACATTTCTCCCCAATTCTATAGTCTTTCTTCACTATCATAAACATTCCCTGACTATGGGAAACCTTTTTAATTGCAGGCAATCCCATTTGTTAAGCCTTGAGATAATGTTCTGTTTTGTTGAAATTTCATTCAGTTCCTTCACTTAAAGTGTCTTCCCAATGTTTCATGTTCGCAATTTCAGTGTCTCTGATCTCTTCCTAAGATCTTTAATAAATTTTAACTGATGTTTGTGAAGTGAGAAACATTTTGGACTAGTTTCACTTTTGTGTGTTTTCTGTATTTCCAGAACCATTTGTTGAAGAGACTCTTTTCTATACCATGTGCTTTTAACACCTTTCACAAAATTTAGGTGGCTAATGCTGTAGGAGTTTACTAGCCTTCTGTACTAATATATTTGAGGTTTCTGTTTTGTTGTGTACACTGTGATGGTTTTGTTATCATATCTCCAAAGTATGATTTGAGAGAAGGTGGACTCATTTGGCTGATCAGGTTTCTACAGGCTTCTGTGTGAATTTTATAACTCTCTGTTTCTAGTTCTTTGAAGAATATTGTTGGGAGTTTTATGGAAATTATATTACTAATCTTCACTGCTAAGTATACTTAGAATCACCTGCATATGCATCTCTAGGAATGTCAGCCAATATGTGTTTGTGACAGAGCTTAAATGAGGAAAGGCAACTTGACTGTAACCCCAGGGCCATAGTCTATTATTGAATAAAAAGGAGAAAGTATGTGGAGCACCAGTGTACATCTCGCTTAACTTCTGACTGTCAATACAATGGAAAAAAATCCTTGACACCCCCCCATGCTGTTCCACAAAGGCAGACTATATCCCTTCTTAAAATGAGAGCCAAATTAAATTATTTTTCATTTAAGAAACATTTGTCATCACAACTACAAGAAAATTTACAGATTGCTTTCAGTAATATAGCTTTGTTTTTTTCATTAATTATACCTACACATGAGCTGGGAAGTCTTTTCAAGCTGGAAGTATCTTCTTTAGTTGCTTTCTCTGGTGTTTTAAGGTTTTCTTTGTAAAGATGCTTTGCCTCAAAGACACCGTCAATAAGACAAAAAGACCACCAACAGATTGGGAAAGGATCTTTGCCTATCCCAAATCGGATAGGGGACTAATATCCAATATATATATATAAAGAACTCAAGAAGGTGGACTCCAGAAAATCAAATAACCCCATTAAAAAATGGGGCTCAGAGATGAACAAAGAATTCTCACCTGAGGAATACTGAATGGCTGAGAAGCACCTGAAAAAAATGTTCAACATCCTTAATCATCAGGGAAATGCAAATCAAAACAACCCTGAGATTCCACCTCACACCAGTCAGAATGGCTAAGATCAAAAATTCAGGTGACAACAGATGCTGGCGAGGATGTGGAGAAAGAGGAACACTCCTCCATTGTTGGTGGGATTGCAGGCTTGTACAACCACTCTGGAAATCAGTCTGGCGGTTCCTCAGAAAATTGGACATAGTACTACCGGAGGATCCAGCAATACCTCTCCTGGGCATATATCCAGAAGATGTCCCAACCGGTAAGAAGGACACATGCTCCACTATGTTCATAGCAGCCTTATTTATAATAGCCAGAAGCTGGAAAGAACCCAGATGCCCCTCAACAGAGGAATGGATACAGAAAATGTGGTACATCTACACAATGGAGTACTACTCAGCTATTAGAAAGAATGAATTTATCAAATTCCTAAGCAAATGGATGGACCTGGAGGGCATCATCCTGAGTGAGGTAACCCAATCACAAAGGAACTCTCACAATATGTACTCACTGATAAGTGGATATTAGCCCAGAAACTTAGGATACCCAAGATATAAGATACAATTTGCAAAACACATGAAACTCAAGAAGAACGAAGACCAAAGTGTGGACACTTTGCCCCTTCCTAGAAATGGGAACAAAACACCCATGGAAGGAGTTACAGAGACAAAATTTGGAGCTGTGACGAAAGGATGGACCATCCAGTGATTGCCATATCCAGGGATCCATCCCATAATCAGCTTCCAAACGCTGACACCATTGCATACACTAGCAAGATTTTGCTGAAAGGACCCTGATATAGCTGTCTCTTGTGAGACTATGTGGGGCCTAGCAAACACAGAAGTGGATGCTCACAGTCAGTTATTGCATGGGTCACACAGCCCCCAATGGAGGAGCTAGAGAAAGTACCCAAGGAGCTAAAGGGAACTACAACCCTATAGATGGAACAACAATATGAACTAACCAGTACCCCGGAGCTCTTGACTAGCTGCATATGTATCAAAAGATGGCCTAGTCGGCCATCACTGGAAAGAGAGGCCCTTTGGACTTGCAAACTTTATATGCCCCAGTACAGGGGAACGCCAGAGCCAAAAAGTGGGAGTGGGTAGGGGATTGGGGGGGGGTGGGTATGGGGGACTTTTGGGATAGCATTGGAAATGTAAACGAGAAAAATACCTAATTAAAAAAAAAAGAGAGAGAGAGAAAAAAAAGATGCTTTGCCTCCTTAGTTAGGGTTATTCCTGGATACACACACACACACACACACACACACACACACACAGGGAAATTTTGTTCCAATCATTCTTGGTGGGTTATTTTTATATATTTTAACTTTTATGTGTATGAGTGTTTTGCTTCTATGTATGCATTTGCACCACATATGTGCTTGGTGCCTGTTGCAGGGGTCAAAAAAGCTGGATTAATCCCATGTAAGTGGAGTTTCAGACAGTGAGTACTGGGAATACTGGGAATGTGAGTACTGGGAATCAAGCCCAGGCCATCTGCAAGAATAACAAGTACTCTTAATCTCTGTGCTTTCACTCCTTCTTGGTAAGTTTTTAATTCATATAGTGTAAAGCGATATAATTTCATAACTTGCCATTTTAGCTAAGGTGTTTGTCAACTTTAAGAATTTCTTGGCAGAACCTCCACAGACCTAAAGATATATGATTGTGCTGTCTGCAAACAGGGATAATGTGACGTCTTCCATTCCCACTTCTTCTTTATTTCTACCTTTTGTCTTGGGGCTATAAAAGATGAGCTTTCAAGTACTCTATTGAACTAGATTGACTTATTGTATGCCTGATTTGAGACAAAATGCTGTAAATTTTTTTCCATTTAGCTATAATTCTATTAAATTTAGTCATTATTATGTTAAGGCATCTTGTTTTTATTCTGGCTTCATCAGGGAAAGGATGTTAGACTTTGCTAAAGGCTTTTAATTCTTCATTTGGGGTGGCCACGTGATTTATGTTCTAAGTCTATTTATGTAGTGTTTATGTTTATTGACTTAAATTGGCAATTATTCTTAAGGTGTCTTCATTATATGGAAATATATAGAAACACTAGGAGAGTTTTCTGTTTGTTTTTTTTTTAAGTTATTAAGTATATATCAACATGGAAACAAAAAATAAAGAATATGTTGATTTAAAAAAACATAAAAGATGGCAATTAATTATTGAATGCATTGTTTAACATAAATTAATTTGTCAGGTGTTAGAATTCCACGTGGTCAGGGTTGTTCATCAGTCTTGGGAAGGAGGAGCCATCTCTGCAGCAAAGCAGTTGGCTGCTGAAGAAGGTGTGAGGTAACTGGTTACATCCTTATGCCCAGCCACTCATTTTCATTATTTTTCAGGTTCTTTCTTCTTATCTGTTAAAAACCATGTTGATTTAAATCAGGAACAAGTCAAAACCTGTCCAATAATAAAACGAACCAAACAAAATAAATAAATAAACAAACAAACAAACAGAACCATCCATTAGTTCTCCTTCTCCCTAGTCCTCCATTTTTTTTATTTTCCTACAGTTTCCACCTTCTTGACTCTTTCATCTTTTGTTTTCTCACCCATCTGTCTTCTCTATGTTTTTGTGAGCCTTTTCTATGGATAAAAATGCTGACTCAAAAATAATACCGTCTTACATTTCCCAATAAATCGGGATCTATATGTATGCTATCATCAGTATTTTTGAGACTGTATCAAAAACTCTGTTTAAACAAACAGGCACAGAGTATTTCTTAACAGGCAAAAATATATGGGACAAGGATTTGTTGAAAAGAAAAACCCAGACTTAATATGTTTCTGTCACTCAACATCTTCTGTCCTTAGCTGTGCTTCTCTGTGACGCACAGTCATCCAAATCTCCCTATTGTTCTGTGGCTATCTTCTTTTAGTCATGAAAACCAGCATTGGTGGCTACCAGAGAACCTCCCTTTCCACTATGAAAGAAGAACCATTTTTCTCTATAATCTTTATCAACTCTCTTTTTTCCCTTTTTTTTCCCCATTATTTTTCTCTCCCTGTTCAACTGCAAAAGCAATTTTAAGGTGTAAGCAGAAATAGCTTCCTTATAAGGACTATGAAAGAAACTATAAGTCCTCCAGATATAGGTTCAATAAACAAACTGAAGCAGAGATCACAACTCTGATAGTTTCACTGTTAAGAAAGTTAAGGAAAGTTTAGTACAAAGAGGTTGAAATCAGATCTTTTACTACAGTAATTAATTAAGATTTGAAAATTTTTATGATATGTCATTTAGGTTTGTCTTAGCACAAACATGAGAACCTCAATAAATGATAAATAAGCAAGCTGTGTGTCCAGATGAATAAACAGCCTAAATTATTCACAAAGATATAAATTAGGTCATTGAGTGTTCTGAAGCAAAAATGGAAAATGTATTCCTTACTAGATTATCTTACTGGTTAAAAAGAAAATCCCTGAACAAAAATTTAAATCACTAACAACAGAGGTAGTCTCAGTTTTCAGTTCAGATAGCTAAAATATGTGAGAAAAAAAAAAGTAAGCTTGGTTCTTAAATAGGCATGGGGCTAATAGTTTAACACAGAGAAACTTTTCACCAAAATATTAATTAAATGTTCCCCTGTTGTACTCTAGAGAGAGAAAAGAAATTTGATCTCTATCAGTTCTCTACCAGAAAAAGTTCTGTACCCTAGAAGTATGTCTACGGATCCTAAATGACATGAGACAGTCTCATACAATCAAGAATCATTCACTTTACTTAAAATGCCAATAGAGTCTTGCTTCAAAGAAAAACAGTGGTTATATAAAACAATTTTAAACAGAAAACTAGTTATCTAGCACCTCATCCAAAGTATGTAGATTAGAAACTGTTTATGGTATTCAATTCCACAGATGTCTGTTTCATTTTTACCATTCAAAAGTATTAAGAGTTAGTTTTTGATGCTAAGTTCCATTCCCAGTTGGTTCTTGATCTGTCAGTACAGAAAGCCATGGGCCAATTGCTGGGCAGAAGATATAGGCAGGACTTCCAGGTCCCTATAAGAAAAGAGAGATGCAATGAAGGAGAGGAAGAATTTTGCCATGCTTTGGAGGAAAAAGAATCCAGCAGCCATGTGAAGTCTCGGGAGGAGCTGGGGCCTGTAGCCACTACTACAGGCCAGTGGTCAGTGATGTTTGGCTGGATGGGAATACCCAGTGAAATTTAGGGCAGGTGGGAAGTATGGAGCAAAGAGTATTAATAAGGGTATGCTTCTCTAGGTGGGAGGTAGTAGTGCCTAGCAGTTGTGCCAAGAAGGCAAGTTGAAAACACACAGCTATCTCTGTGATGCTGTGATTCTGTGATCCCGTGATCTTGAGATCCTGGGTGTGTCAGAGCTCCTGGCTATCCAGCCCTACAGAGGATAATAGAAGGAAAACTCCAACACAAGGAGGGAAACTACACCCAAGAAAAAGCAAAAAACTAATCTTTACAAAACAAATCAAAAGAAGAAAACCACACAAGCATAATTCCACCAACTGGAAGCAACAATCATTGGTCTTTAATAGCTCAACATCAATGGACTCAATGGCTAAATAAAAAGACATAGACTAGCATGCTGGATACTTAAACAGGACCCAGGATTCTGCCACATACAGGAAATACACCTCTGTGAGAAAGACAGATACTACCTCAAAGTAAAAGGGTGGAAAAAACTTTTGCAGGCAAATGCTCCTAAGAAACAAGCTGCAGTAGCAATTCTAGTATCCAATAAAATATACTTTCAACCAAAAGCTATCAGAAAAGATAAGAAAGGACACTTCATCTCATCAAAGGAAAAAATCTACCAAGAAGAACTCTCAATTCTGAACATCTATGCTCCTAATGCAAGGGTATCCATATTCATAAAAGAAACTTTACTAAAGCTCAAAGCACACATTGTACCTCACACAATAATTGTGGGGGACTTCAACACCCCCACTCTCATCAATAGAGAGATCAGGGAAACAAACTATACAGAGACACGATGAAACTAACACAAGTTATGAACCAAATGTACTTAACAGATATCTGCAGAAAATTTCATCCTAAAACAAAAGATTATACATTTTTCTCAACACCTCATGATACCTTCTCCAAAATTGACTATATAATCAGACACATAACAAGCCTCAACCAATACAAGTAGATTGAAATAATCACATGCATCCTATCAGAACCTTACAGACTAAGGCAGGTCTTCAACAACAACAAAAACAACCAGAAGTCAACATACCCATGGAAACTGAACAATTATCTACTCAATGATAACTTGGGAAAGAAAGAAAGAAAGAAAGAAAGAAAGAAAGAAAGAAAGAAAGAAAGAAAGAAAGAAAGAAAGAAAGAAAGAAAGAAAGAAAGAGACTGTTTAGAATTTAATGAAAATAAAGGTACAACATACCCAAACTTATGGGAAACAATGAAAGCAGTGTTAAGAGGAAAACTCATAGCTCTGAGCGCTTCCATAAAGAAGTTGTAGAGATTATACACTATCATCTTAAGAGGACATCTGACCTCTAGAACAAAAGGAAGCAAATACACCCAAGAGGAATAGAAGGCAGGAAATAATCAAACTCAGGGATGAAAACAACCAAGAAGAAACAAAAAGAACTATACAAAGAATCAACAAAACCAGGATCTGGTTCTTTGAGAAAATCAACAAGATAGATAAACCTTCAGCCAGACTAATCAGAGAGCACAGAGACAGTATCCAAATTACCAAAATCAGACATGAAAATGGAGACATAACAACAGAAACTGAAGTAATTCAAAAATTATCAGATCCTACTACAAAAGCCTATACTCAACAAAACTGGAAAATCTAGATTAAAGGATGATTTTCTACACAGATACCAAGTGCCAAAGTTAAATCAGGATCAGATAAACCATCTAAATAGTCCCATAACCCCTAAAGAAATAGAAGTGGTCATTAAAAGTCTCCCAACCAAAAAATCCCAAGGACTAGATGGTTTTAGTGCAGAATTCTATCAGACCTTCAAAGAAGACCTCATACCAATACTTCTCAAGGTATTTAATAAAATAGAATCAGAAGGAACACTACCTAATACATTCTATGAAGCCACAGTTACACTAATACCTAAACCACACAGAGACCCAACAAATAAAAAGAACTTCACACCAATTTCCCTCATGAAGATTGATGTAAAAATACTCAATAAAATTCTTGCGCAAACTGAATCCAAGAATACATCAGAATGGTTATTCACCAAGATCAAGTAGGATTCATCCCAGGAATGCAGGGATAGTTCAATATATAGAAATCCATCAACATAATCCACTATATAAACAAACTCAAAGGAAAAAAAAACACATGATCATCTTATTAGATGCTGAAAACGCCTTTGACAAAATACAACTTCATGTTAAAAGTATTGGAGAGAATAAGAATTCAAGGTCCATACCTAAATGTAATAAAACAATATACAGCAAGCCAATTAAATAGAGAGAAACTTGAAGCAATCTCACTAAAATCAGGGACAAGACAAGGCTGCCCACTCTCCCCCTATCTATTCAATATAGTCCTTGAATTTCTAGCCAGAGCAACTAGGCAACAAATGGAGATCAAAGGGATACAAATTGGAAAGTAGGAAGTCAAGTTATCACTAGTTGCAGATGATATAAAAATATACATAAGTGACCCAAAAAATTCCACAAGAGAACTCCTAAATCTGACAAACGTCACCAAAGTGGCTGGATACAAAATTACCTCAAACATATCAGTAGCTTTCTTCTACTCAAAGGACAAACAGGCTAAGAAAGAAATTAGTGAAACAACACCCTTGGCAATAGTCACAAATAATATGAAAAATCTTCGTGTGATGCTAACCGAGTAAGTGAAAGATCTATATGGCAAGAACTACAAATCTCTGAAGAAAGAAATTGAAGAAGACCTCAGAAGATGAAAAGATCTCCAATGCTCATCTTACCTAAAGCAATCTACAGATTCAATGCAATTCCCATCACAATTCCAACACAATTCTTCATAGAATTAGAAAAGGCAACTCTCAAATATATCTGGGTTAACAAAAAACCCAGGATATCAAAAAACATTCTAAACAATAAAAGAACTTCTGGGAGAGTCACCATCCCTGACACCAAGCTATACTATAGAGCAATAGTGAAAAAAAAAAACAAAACTGCATGGTATTAGTACAGAGACAGACAAGTAGATCAATGGAATAGAACTGAAGACCCAGAAATGAGCCCACATACCTATGGTCACTTGATCTTTGACAAAGGAGTCAAAACCATCCAGTGGATAAGACAGCATTTTCAACAAATGGTGCTGGTTCAACTGGTCGTCAGCATGTAGAAGAACGCACATTAACCCATTCTTATCTCCTTGTACAAAGGTCAAGTTCAAGTGGATTAATGACCTCCACATAACACTAAATACACTGAATCTAATAGAAGAGAGAGTGGAGAAGAGCCTTGAACACATGGGCACAGGAGAAAATTTCCTGAACAGAATACCAACGGCTTATAAGCTAAGATCAAGAATTGACAAATGGGAACTTACAAAATTAAAAAGCTTCTGTAAGGCAAAGGACACTATCAATAGGACAAATGGCAATTTGGAAAAAGATCTTTACCAACTCTACATCAGATAGAGAGCTAATATCCAAAACATACAAAGAACTCAAAAAGTTAGACTCCAAAGAACCAAATAACCCTATTTAAAACGGGGTACAGAGTTAAACATAGAATTCTCAACTGAGGAATCTGAAATGGCTGAGAAGCACTTAAAGAAATGTTTAACATCCTTAGTCATCAGGGAAATGCAAATCAAAACAACCCTGAGATTGCACCTCACACCAGTCAGAATGATTAAGATAAAAACTCAAGCAGTAGCAGATGCTGGCAAGGATGTAGAGAAAGCAGAACACTCCTCCATTATGGGTGGGATTGCAAGCTGTTACAACTACTATGGAAATCAGTCTGGTGATTCCCCAGAAAACTGGAAATAGTTCTACCTGAGGGCCCAGCTATAACACTCCTGGGCATATACCCAAAAGATGCTCCAACATATAACAAGGACACATGCTTCACTATGTTCATAGCATCCTTATTTATAATAGCCAGTAACTGGAAAGAACCCAGATGTCCCTCAACAGAGGAATGGATAAAAAAAAAATGTGGTACATTCACACAATGGAGTACTGCACATGGAGATATCAAAAACAAATGATTTCATGAAATTCTTAGGCAAATGGGTGGAACTTGGAAATATTATCCTCAGTGAGGTAATCCTGTCACAAAAGAACACACATGGTATGCACTCACTGATAAGTGGATATTAGCCCAAAAGTTCAGAATACACAAGATTCAATTCACATATCATGTAAAACCCAATAAGAAAGATCACACCATATGTAGATGCTGTTGCCCTACTCAGTAGTGGGAAGAGAATAATTTCTGGGAAGTAATGGGAGAGAGGGATCTGGGAGGGAGAGAGGAGGGAGAAGGAAAAAGTGGGGCCAGTTCAGATATGGGAGGAGATAGGGGACAATTATAAAGGATGAGGAATTTGAAAGTAGGTGTATAGCAGTGGGGGGGGGGGGGAACTGAGGGTAGCCACTAGAAAGTCCCAGATGCCAGGGACTCAAGAGGTTTTATTGACCAAACAGGGAGAACATTAATCAAAATATGTAACAAAGTGGAGATAGAACCCAATGGAGAAGCTAGAGAAAGCACCCAAGGAGCTGAAGGGGTCTGAAACCCTATAGGTGGAACAACAATATGAACTAGCCAGTACACCCAGAGCTCATGTCTCTAGCTGCAAATATAACAGAAGATGGCCTAGTCGGCCATCACTGGAAAGAGAGGCCCCTTGGTATTGCAAAATTTATATGCTCCAGTACAGGGGAATGCCAGGGCCAAGAAGCAGGAGTGGGTGGGTAGGGGAGCAGGGCGGGGGGGGGGGTGTATAGGGAACTTTCAGGATAGCATTTGAAATGTATATAAAGAAAATATCTAATAAAAAAATAAAAAAGAACCGATAGAGACCATATCCAGTGGATAGGCATGACCCCCAGTTGAGGGATGGGGTCACTCACCCACCTCAAAAATATTAATACAGAATTCCTCCTGTCAAAAGAAAATGTAGGGACAAAGAGTGGAGCAAAAACTGAAGGAAAGGCCACCCAGGGACTGCCCCACCTAGGGATCCATCCAATCTGCTGACACCAAACCCAGACATTATTGCTGATGCCAAAAGTTTCTTAGTGAGAGGAGCCCTGTATAGCTGTCCCCTGAAAGGCTCTGCCAGAGCTGGACCAATACAAATGCAAATGTAAATAGCCAAACATTGGACTGAGCATGGAGACCCCAATGGAGAAGTTAGGGCAAGGATGTGGGAGCTGAAGGAGTTTACAACCTCATAGAAAGAACAATAATATCAACCAACCAGACCCCCCCCCCCAGAGCTCCCAAAGACTAAACCACCAACCAAAGAGTACACAGCGTGTACCCATGGCTCCAGCTGAATATGTAGCAGAGGATTGCCTTACTGGCATCATTGGGAGGGGAGCCCCTTGGTCCTGTGGAAGCTTAATGACTCAGGATAGGGGAACACTATGGTGATGAGGCAGGAGTGAGTAGGCAGGTGAGGGATCACCCTCATAGAGTAGGGGGAGGAAGGAGGGGTTAAGGGGCTTGTGGAAGGGAAACTGGGAAGAGAGATAACATTTGAAATGTAAATTAATAAAATAACCAATAAGAAGTAATTAATAAAGTAGTTAGAGACAGTCAGTTTGAAGAGATGAACTAGAAGTTAATGGAAGGTTGTTATCTTCCATGATATCTTAAGGATCCTCTTTAAAAGTGATGTATGCCCTTATTCAAGAATCTTACTATCCAAAGTACTGTCGACAGACAAACAACATAGCATGACCTGGGAACCCACCAGGAATGCAGAATAGCAGATCACACCTCACATACATTCCATTATTGTGTTTTTAAATGTGCTCCTTAGTTGACGCTCCTCCACATTCAAGTCTGAAATGTGCTTGACAAAGTGTTTCCACGTGTGGAATTAGTAACCACCAGCAGTATGAGCCAAGGTATAGATTCTCAAGCTCATGCTCAGACTTGCTGGTTCAGAATTCCAGGGCATACAAATCAGATAAACTTGAGAAACTTCACTCCAGCTAGACTACAGAAACACCTGAAATTAGACTACAGCTTCTAAAATTTTATGCTATGAATGAATACGCTGGTTTGAGAGATAGTGAAACCTAATCATGAGGCTATTATAAGTGGATGCTGGCCATCTGTCAGAAATGACAAAGCAAAGAAGTTCGTTCTCCATGGGAGAGAGAATTCAGTGATTCTGTTTCTTTCTGAATATAAGCCATAGATTCTTCTAATTCCAGCTGTGATTTCTCGAGCCAATTTGCAATGATGCGTTTACTAGTAAAAGCTAGGAGCAAATCCACATATAAAAAGCTTGACCCCATTTTTGGCCCATTCCTACAAATAATGCCTTTCAAGAGCCTTTGCTCAAATAAACTATGGTCCTAATGACCCAAAGAACTGAAAACAGGACCACAGGTTCTAGGAAGTAATTAAGGATTTTTCTACTGAGCTCAGCTTGAATTAACTTTAAGGAATCCTGCAGCTGCCTAGATTTTCACACCAAGTCATGTCATGGTGCATAATTTGATGCTATAAAATATTCACAGTTAATTCTTATTAAATGAATCCCAGTGGCAGTTTTACCATAATAAGAAATGAAAGTACTGCTTGTTTTATTGCTAGAAAAAAAAATGTTCACCGAGGTGAAAAATCAAAACTCACCTATGATCTGTTAATACACAGGTAATTGTTATATGGAGTTCTCAAATTGAGCATCTACAAGGGTTCTCAAATTGAACTGCTATGAAATTCCACTCTTATTTCTTTTTTCATTACTCTGGTTGTTTAAAGATGAGATCCAATTATAGCTTCACCCTTCTATTCCAAACTCAAGTACAAAGTTGCAAATACAATCAGGATTGTTCCATAGATGGTATAAAAAACTTCAGGCAGCCATCATTTCATCTAGCCTTGCTATCTCTCTTTTTCCTATATTAATGATGTCAAGACAGAGGAAAATATGGCTCTGTCTAGAAATGGACAGTGAAGCAAAGGGGATAGAGGCTGTCAGAAGTTAGAATCATCTTTAACAGCCTAAGACATGGACCTTAGACCCACGACCCATTTCTTGATGCAAATGTCCATAATATATGTGCCTTCCCTTCTGTTCATAGGAGATACCTCTGATTAGTGCTCAGCTTCCTTCCCGAATCCCAACTCCTAATTTTACATCAATTTCTTCTTATTTTACCTTATAAATTGATGAAATACTAATTCATCTTTTCATATAACACACTTCTGAACAACAATTACATTGGTTACTCTCTCATAAGCACTAGTAAGTGAAATAAAGTCTCGAGTGATCTCATAGCTCCCAATTATAGAATGAACATTCATCTCCTCTCCCTAATTCACACATTTCTCAACCAGTTAATTTCTACCAGGATGACCTATAGTGCAGACAGACTCTCTAATTGAGTTTAAATGTCCCCTGGTGAGCTAAAACTAATAATAATTCCTGTGTAGGCAATAATTTTTTAAAAATACCTAAAGTCTTTGGATAATGATTGAAGAAAAACAGAAAGACAGGGTCAAAAATAGAGATGTGAAGAGAAAAGGGGGCGGGAAAGAAAGAGTAGTGGGAGAGAGGCAGAAAGGGAGGGGGAGGGGGAGAGAGGAAGGAAGGATGGGAGGAAGAGAGGGGAGAGGGAAGAAAGAAAGAAAAGTGAGCTAGGCAGGCAGCTTTTCAAATACTGCAGAGCAAGAAAGAAGTGAAAAAATCAGGAGAAAAGGAAGGAAGGGAGGGAGGGAGGGAGGGAGGGAGGGAGGGAGGGAGGGAGGGAGACTATTCTCTAGTGCCCTTCCATTATCTTGTAGATTTGAAACTGGGCCAAGAAAACTGAATTTTAATCAGACTTCCTATGAAGAGGCAAGTTCAGAAAGCACCAAGCTACAGAATACAAAAGAGTACTGCCCAAAATAAAGAGGTTAGCATTCCAAATCCTCTGTGGTGGAGCGTGGTCCAACATATGCCTGCACTTCATCACATTATCTAAAGTGTGCTACCCTCTGCTTTGGTCATTTACCATCCTGTCTGCAAACCAAAATCAATTGTGAAGCTTTGTGAATAACCCACACACATCGACTGCCTTCTCGGATCCCTGCAGAGCAAGAATCTGGAAATCAAAGTGTGTTCTGTGAGCAGACTAATAAATGACACCAGCAGACACATACATCTGAAGATGATGTCCTTAGCTGCAATCATGCTACATTAGAAAGCCGGCCTTTTCTCAGACAGACAGCCATTCTCCTCTGCTGCTGATACCTTTTTCTCTTGACTAAAATACCTCACTTTTCTCCCTTTCCTCACTCAAGACAATATTTTTAAACACTTTCATTTTCTGTCTGGGCTGACCTCTATTTGTTCCACTTCAACTCAAAGGTGTAAGATTCCCTCTCTTGGGTTTCCATAATAAGCTACCTACATCGCTAACCTCTGAATGTGCTGTCTTGCACAAGCATGAAGGAGGTTTCCTCCTATGCTAGATTGAAAGAGCCTTATTTTCAGGAGTGATGGCACATTCTTCACATAGCTGCTGTAGTTCTACGGCTTCTTGAAAAGCACGGAAGAATAAAATGGAAGACATAGAGGCACTGTAGCTTTAATAGCAAGAGTGCTTATGATACTGATAGTATGTTTTCATGACCACCATAGTGGTTACAAAGATGGATTTGTGGATATATTAAATTGTTCATTTATAATATGTGTACATTTATTTTTGTATTTTAACCTTAATGGAACTTTTTTAAAGACTTATTTATTTATTTATTTATTTATTTATTTATTTATTTGGGTTTCTGAGACAGGGTTTCTCTGTGTAGCCCTGGCTGTCCTAGAACTCACTCTCTAGACCAGGCTGGCCTCGAACTCAGAAATCCGCCTACCTCTGCCTCCAAAGTGCTGGGATTAAAGGCATGAGCCACCACTGCTTGGCAAGACTTATTTATTATTATACATAAGTACACTGTAGCTGTCTTCAGACATGCCAGAGGAGAGAGTCATATCTCATTACAGGTAGTTGTGAGCCACCATGTGGTTGCTGGGATTTGAACTCAGGACCTTCAGAAGAACAGTCGGTGTTCTTACCCGCTGAGCCATCTCGCCAGCCCCTTAAAGAAACTTTTTGAAGAGACAATAAAATTATCAACCATAGAAGATCCAGCCACAGTGCAAACAGAAAAAAAAATAGTCTCTAATAGGTTCTCGTTTAGAGGAAGATAGATCTAAGTTTCTCTGTCACACAAGGCATTAAGTGGTTCTTCTATTAAGTGGAATAATAGAACTGCTTAAATAGTTATCAATGGTCTACTACATTTTTTTAAAATGGGGGTGGGGGGAGAATGAGATTAGTGTTAAGCAATTGATAAGAACTCCTTTTAAATCTGATTCAGCATCTAATCTGGTATACCACCACCACCACCACCATGCTGCCCCCCAACAATTTGCACTCAGAAACTTGAAATTTATAATTCTGAGTTTTTGAAACCTTGGGATCAATAAAACAAACTAGATACTTAGTATATTGGCTGTACAATATACTAAACTAGAGCATTTCCCCAGAAAGCAGACAAGCTCACTGCCCTTGAGATGACCACAGACTGTGGGGGGAAGGATTGTGACAGTGAAGTGTCAACCACAAAGCTCTTGGGGAGAGCACCTGTGTATCAGGAGAGAATATAGCGTCTGACAACCTTGTACCTTAAGTCCTGCTGTAAAGATCTAATAAATTATATGTCATGTGGTCCCTGGCTAAGGAGATATGGAGGAACTTATAGAAAATAAGAGAAATTGCAAGAATTAGAGCCTATCTTAAGGTAAATGATATTACCCTCACAATCTTGACTCTTGAATTTTGACTGGAGGTTATTCACTATACTAAACAAGAAATTCATCCTAATCATATGTAAAACACTACTTAAAGACTGGACAAAAGAGACCTAATGGAAGGGGCAATTACTTTTAGAAAGACAGTGTATATGAATTTTATACACACACACACACAATTCAAGTAATGTTGCGAGTGTTCTAATAGCAAAATTGAGGTTGTACTTAGGCATCTCTCTTTGAAGGAAAGAGAGATTGAAAAAAAAATGACTTGAGCTTGGTAAACCAGGAAGTCAGAAAGAAGTAACCAAGAAAAGGGACTGAGGAACAAGGCACGGGTTTAGTGCAGGCTAACCAAAGAAAGGAATAGAAGTTTGATGTCTGAGAAAACTGCTGAATGAAATGTGGAGATAAGTGGTTATAACTACTGATTCTGTAGAACTGGCCAAGGACCAATGTGGGGCAGACTGTGCTTTGAGTTTGGCTTACGGGAATTGGGGGTTGACCAGAAGGTTCAGAAATTTTTACAATACAGAGGCATAAGAGTTGTATGAATGGAAAAAAAAACAGTCACTTTGAAACTTGAAAACTCCTCTCAGGAAGAAGCAGATGGAGCTGGGAAGTCAGCTAGACTTCTCAGCGGGCCACAACCCCCACTGGGGAATCTTGTGGTGATGCAGAAGGGAAGACTAGGCATCTGGTAATTTTGAGAGGGATGAACATTTTTACAGAGAATTTGAATAAAAACAAAGTGTGTGCTCTTAAAAGGTTTTAACCACATACCTGTGCAAACAAAGCCAGCAGCCAATCTCATGATTTTATCAGGGAAGCTCAGAGAGGAGGAACATTATATTTGTGGCAGCTTAGAAGAAGCCTTGGCACTTTGGTCTAGTGCCCAAGGCTCAATGCACAAAACCAGAAAGCAGAAACAATAGCTCTGCTCACTCACAATTAGCCACAGCACTAAGCATCAGCCATGGTGTGTATTTAGATGTTTGTTTAAAGTGCTGGCTTTATTATTGGAGAGATGCAAATTCTTCTACATTTCAGTATCTGCTGTGTAGAAGAAAAGAAATGAACAATTACCGCTTAAAACTCCCACTCTGAGCTACATTTAAAAGCTCATCATGCAAATCTAGAGGAAAGACGTCAGTTTTAGAGCTAAAAGAAGAGTTGGCTGTCTTGACGAGGGGCAAAACAATAAAAAGAACAATCAAACGAGCAAATGAAAAATTGTTTGATACTGCCTTCCAGATCAGCTTCAAACCCATCGTTCTGAAGGAAAAGCTCATATTTAGAATTGCATTCAGGAAAGCGCTGTGCTACACAGAAGGCCAAATCTATTCAAATAAAAGGGAGCAATGGGAAGAAGTTGCCTTAGAGAGTTCACTAACTTACACATTGAATACATTCTGAACAGAGAGTTGATTTGTTAAAAGACTTAGGTAAACTCAATTACTTTTTTGGAATTGTTTAAAAACATATATCATAATGACTGGTTATATGGTTGTCCTTGGAAAATTAAGTACATTAAAGAAGATTTGCCCAAAACAACAGAATATAGTCAAAATGCATATGTATAAACACATATATGTGTAGATATAGAATATATGTGTGTCCATTCATATACACAGAAACAGTATACTATATATGTGTATGTTTACAGTAGACACATATATACACCTATATAGAGATACTATATTCTGAATGCACACACACATGTGTGTAGAGTATGGGGGTGAGGCTAAGAGCTTGCTAAAAAGAAATAACTTACAATTATGGAACCTAGTCATTCCCAATAGCTGCAGGATGAACCATCAAGTCCAAAAGCTTCAGAATGAGAATTGGGATTGCAGTTCAAAGGCTCACACGTGCAAACCCAGAAAGAATTAATGTTTCAGCTTAAGTTTAAAGGCAGAAAAAGCTAATGTTGATGCTCAAAGGAAATCAGGAAGGAAAATGTCTCTGTACTCCAGGGTGGAAGGCTCTTTGTTGAGTTCATGCTTTCATCTGATCCAATGAGACCCGTCTGCACAATGGTGATGGTCCAGTTATGCTCTACTCAATATGATGATCTCAATGTTAATCTCCCCTACAACCAGCCCCACATAAGCACCAGAATACTGACTAGAAGGTTAGATACAAACAAGAAGTGTTGGTGCACTGTTGCACAATAAAGTGAATAGAGACCATAGTATGCTGTATACTTTAAACTGTGAGTGGTTTTACCATAAAGAACATTGTGAGGAGGTGAAGACATGGGTCAGTTGTTAGAAGTACTTAGTATTTTTACAGAGGTCTTGGGTTCAGTTCCCAACATGGTGGCTCACACTGAAGGTTTCATGGGCATCTGTCACTCTCCTCTGGCCTCCAGTGACACGGGACATATATGTGGTGCACATACATCCAGAGAGACAAACACTCATCCAGACAAAATTATTTTTTAAAAAAATTAATTTTTTTGCATAAAGAAATGTGAGATGAATATATATGTTCTTGTTTAAATATTATACAATGTATTATATACACCAAGTGATCAAATGAATCAAGGCATTCATGGTTTCCATTAATAATACAATTGTTATGTTTTATTTTTTTTTTAATTTTTTATTAGGTATTTAGCTCATTTACATTTCCAATGCTATACCAAAAGTCCCCCATACCCACCCACCCCCACTGCCCTACCAACCCACTCCCCCTTTTTGGCCCTGGCGTTCCCCTGTACTGGGGCATACAAATTTTGCGTGTCCAATGGGCCTCTCTTTCCAGTGATGGCCGACTAGGCCATCTTTTGATACATATGCAGCTAGAGTCAAGAGCTCCGGGGTACTGGTTAGTTCAAAATGTTGTTCCACCTATAGGGTTGCAGATCCCTTTAGCTCCTTGGCTACTTTCTCTAGCTCCTCCATTGGGAGCCCTGTGATCCATCCATTAGCTGACTGTGAGCATCCACTTCTGTGTTTGCTAGGCCCCAGCATAGTCTCACAAGAGACAGCTACATCTGGGTCCTTTCGATAAAATCTTGCTAGTGTATGCAATGGTGTCAGCGTTTGGATGCTGATTATGGGGTGGATCCCTGGATATGGCAGTCTCTACATGGTCCATCCTTTCATCTCAGCTCCAAACGTTGTCTCTGTAACTCCTTCCAAGGGTGTTTTGTTCCCACTTCTAAGGAGGGGCATAGTGTCCACACTTCAGTCTTCATTTTTCTTCAGTTTCATGTGTTTAGGAAATTGTATCTTAAATCTTGGGTATCCTAGGTTTTGGGCTAATATCCAATTATCAGGGAGTACATATGGTGTGAGTTCCTTTGTGAATGTGTTACCTCACTCAGGATGATGCCCTCCAGGTCCATCCATTTGGCTAGGAATTTCATAAATTCATTCTTTTTAATAGCTGAGTAGTACTCCATTGTGCAGATGTACCACATTTTCTGTATCCATTCCTCTGTTAAGGGGCATCTGGGTTCTTTCCAGCTTCTGGCTATTATAAATAAGGCTGCTATGAACATAGTGGAGCATGTGTCCTTCTTACCAGTTGGGGCATCTTCTGGATATATGCCCAGGAGAGGTATTGCTGGATCCTCCGGTAGTACTATGTCCAATTTTCTGAGGAAACGCCAGACTGATTTCCAGAGTGATTGTACAAGCCTGCAATCCCACCAACAATGGAGGAGTGTTCCTCTTTCTCCACATCCACGCCAGCATCTGCTGTCACCTGAATTTTTGATCTTAGCCATTCTGACTGGTGTGAGGTGGAATCTCAGGGTTGTTTTGATTTGCATTTCCCTGATGATTAAGGATGTTGAACATTTTTTCAGGTGCTTCTCTGCCATTCGGTAATCCTCAGGTGAGAATTCTTTGTTCAGTTCTGAGCCCCATTTTTTAATGGGGTTATTTGCTTTTCTGAAGTCCACCTTCTTGAGTTCTTTATATATGTTGGATATTAGTCCCCTATCTGATTTAGGATAGGTAAAGATCCTTTCCCAATCTGTTGGTGGTCGTTTTGTCTTATTGACGGTGTCTTTTGCCTTGCAGAAACTTTGGAGTTTCATGAGGTCCCATTTGTCAATTCTCGATCTTACAGCACAAGCCATTGCTGTTCTGTTCAGGAATTTTTCCCCTGTGCCCATATCTTCAAGGCTTTTCCCCACTTTCTCCTCTATAAGTTTCAGTGTCTCTGGTTTTAAGTGAAGTTCCTTGATCCACTTAGATTTGACCTTAGTACAAGGAGATAAGTATGGATCAATTCGAATTCTTCTACATGATAACAACCACTTGTGCCAGCACCAATTGTTGAAAATGCTGTCTTTCTTCCACTGGATGGTTTTAGCTCCCTTGTCGAAGATCAAGTGACCATAGGTGTGTGGGTTCATTTCTGGGTCTTCAATTCTATTCCATTGGTCTACTTGTCTGTCTCTATACCAGTACCATGCAGTTTTTATCACAATTGCTCTGTAGTAAAGCTTTAGGTCAGGCATGGTGATTCCACCAGAGGTTCTTTTATCCGTGAGAAGAGTTTTTGCTATCCTAGGTTTTTGTTATTCCAGATGAATTTGCAAATTGCTCCTTCTAATTCGTTGAAGAATTGAGTTGGAATTTTGATGGGGATTGCATTGAATCTCTAGATTGCTTTTGGCAAGATAGCCATTTTTACAATGTTGATCATGCCAATCCATGAGCATGGGAGATCCTTCCATCTTCTGAGATCTTCTTTAATTTCTTTCTTCAGAGACTTGAAGTTTTTATCATACAGATCTTTCACTTCCTTAGTTAGAGTCACGCCGAGATATTTTATATTATTTGTGACTATTGAGAAGGGTGTTGTTTCCCTAATTTGTTTCTCAGCCTGTTTATTCTTTGTATAGAGAAAGGCCATTGACTTGTTTGAGTTTATTTTATATCCACCTACTTCACCGAAGCTGTTTATCAGGTTTAGGAGTTCTCTGGTGGAATTTTTGGGGTCACTTATATATACTATCATATCATCTGCAAAAAGTGATATTTTGACTTCCTCTTTTCCCATTTGTATCCCCTTGATCTCCTTTTGTTGTCGAATTGCTCTGGCTAATACTTCAAGTACTATGTTGAAAAGGTAGGGAGAAAGTGGGCAGCCTTGTCTAGTCCCTGATTTAATGGGATTACTTCCAGCTTCTCTCCATTTACTTTGATGTTGGCTACTGGTTTGCTCTAGATTGCTTTTATCATGTTTAGGTATGGGCCTTGAATTCCTGATCTTTCCAGAACTTTTTTCATGAATGGGTGTTGGATCTTGTCAAATGCTTTTTCTGCATCTAACGAGATGATCATGTGGTTTTTGTCTTTGAGTTTGTTTATATAATGGATTACATTGATGGATTTTCGTATATTAAACCATCCCTGCATCCCTGGAATGAAACCTACTTGGTCAGGATGGATGATTGCTTTAATGTGTTCTTGGATTCGGTTAGCGAGATTTTTATTGAGGATTTTTGCATCGATATTCATAAGAGAAATTGGTCTGAAGTTCTCTATCTTTGTTGGGTCTTTCTGTGGTTTAGGTATCAGAGTAATAGTGGCTTCATAAAATGAGTTGGGTAAAGTACCTTCTACTTCTATCTTGTGAAAAAGTTTGTGCGGAACTGGAATTATATCTTCTTTGAAGGTCTGATAGAACTCTGCACTAAACCCGTCTGGTCCTGGGCTTTTTTTGGTTGGGAGACTATTTATAACTGCTTCTATTTCTTTAGGGGATATGGGACTGTTTAGAAGGTCAACTTGATCCTGATTCAACTTTGGTACCTGGTATCTGTCCAGAAATTTGTCCATTGCGTCCAGGTTTTCCAGTTTTGTTGAGTATAGCCTTTTGTAGAAGGATCTGATGGTGTTTTGGATTTCTTCAGGATCTGTTGTTATGTCTCCCTTTTCATTTCTGATTTTGTTAATTAGGATTATGTCCCTGTGCCCTCTAGTGAGTCTAGCTAATGGTTTATCTATCTTGTTGATTTTCTCAAAGAACCAACTCCTCGTTTGGTTAATTCTTTGAATAGTTCTTCTTGTTTCCACTTGGTTGATTTCACCCCTGAGTTTGATTATTTCCTGCCGTCTACTCCTCTTGGGTGAATTTGCTTCCTTTTTTTCTAGAGCTTTTAGATGTGTTGTCAAGCTGCTAGTATGTGCTCTCTCCCGTTTCTTCTTGGAGGCACTCAGAGCTATGAGTTTCCCTCTTAGAAATGCTTTCATTGTGTCCCATAGGTTTGGGTACATTGTGGCTTCATTTTCATTAAACTCTAAAAAGTCTTTAATTTCTTTCTTTATTCCTTCCTTGACCAAGGTATCATTGAGAAGAGTGTTGTTCAGTTTCCACGTGAGTGTTGGCTTTCTATTATTTTTTTTTTGTTATTGAAGATCAGCCTTAGTGTATGGTGATCTGATAGGATACATGGGACAATTTCAATATTTTTGAATCTGTTGAGGCCTGTTTTGTGACCTATTATGTGGTCAATTTTGGAGAAGGTACCATGAGGTGCTGAGAAGAAGGTATATCCTTTTGTTTTAGGATAAAATGTTCTGTAGATATCTGTCAGATCCATTTGTTTCATCACTTCTGTTAGTTTCAGGGTGTCCCTGTTTAGTTTCTGTTTCCATGATCTGTCCATTGGTGAAAGTGGTGTGTTGAAGTCTCCCACTATTATTGTGTGAGGTGCAATGTGTGCTTTGAGCTTTACTAAAGTTTCTTTAATGAATGTGGCTGCCCTTATATTTGGAGCATAGATATTCAGAATTGAGAGTTCCTCTTGGAGGATTTTACCTTTGATGAGAACGAAGTGCCTCTCCTTGTCTTTTTTGATGACTTTGGGTTGGAAGTCAATCTTATCAGATATTAGGATGGCTACTCCAGCTTGTTTCTTCATACCATTTGCTTGGAAAATTGTTTTCCAGCCTTTCATTCTGAGGTAGTGTCTATCTTTTTCTCTGAGATGTGTTTCCTGTAAGCAGCAAAATATTGGGTCTTGTTTGTGTAGCCAGTTTGTTAGTCTATGTCTTTTTATTGGGGAGTTGAGACCATTGATGTTAAGAGATATTAAGGAAAAGTAATTGTTGCTTCCTGTTATTTTTGTTGTTAAAGTTGGCATTCTGTTCTTGTGGCTGTCTTCTTTTAGGTTTGTTGAGGGATTACCTTCCTGTTTTTTCTAGGGCGTTGTTCCCGTTCTTGTATTGGTTTTTTTCTGTTATTAACCTTTGAAGGGCTGGATTCGTGGAGAGATAATGTGTGAATTTGGTTTTGTCGTGGAATACTTTGGTCTCCATCTATGGTGATTGAGAGTTTGGCTGGGTATAGTAGCCTGGGCTGGAATTTGTGTTCTCTTAGTGTCTGTATAACATCTGTCCAGGCTCTTCTGGCTTTCATAGTCTCTGGTGAAAAATCTGGTGTAATTCTGATAGGCTTGCCTTTATATGTTCCTTGACCTTTTTCCCTTACTGCTTTTAGTATTCTATCTTTATTTAGTGCATTTGTTGTTCTGATTATTATGTGTCGGGAGGAATTTCTTTTCTGGTCCAGTCTATTTGGAGTTCTGTAGGCTTCTTGTATGTTCATAGGTATCTCTTTCTTTATATTTGGGAAGTTTTCTTCAATAATTTTGTTGAAGATGTTTGCTGGTCCTTTGAGTTGAAAATCTTCATTCTCATCCACTCCTATTATCCGTAGGTTTGGTCTTCTCATTGTGTCCTGGATTTCCTGGATATTTTGAGTTAGGATCTTTTTGCATTTTCCATTTTCTTTGATTGTTGTGCCGATGTTCTCTATGGAATCTTCTGCACCTGAGATTCTCTCTTCCATCTCTTGTATTCTGTTGCTGATGCTCAAATCTATGGTTCCAGATTTCTTTCCTAGGGTTTCTATCTCCAGTGTTGCCTCACTTTGAGTTTTCTTTATTGTGTCTACTTCCCTTTTTAGGTCTAGTATGGTTTTGTTCATTTCCATCACCTATTTGTATGTTTTTTCCTCTTTTTCTGTAAGGACTTCTACCTGTTAGATTGTGTTTTCCTGGTTTTCTTTAAGGACTTGTAACTCTTTAGCAGTGTTCTCCTGTATTTCTTTAAGTGATTTATTAAAGTCCTTCTTAATGTCCTCTACCATCATCATGAGATATGCTTTTAAATCTAGGTGTAGGTTTTCAGGTGTGTTGGGGTGTCCTGGACTGGACGAAGTGGGAGTGCTGGGTTCTGATGATGGTGAGTGGTCTTGGTTCCTGTTAGTAAGATTCCTACGTTTACCTTTCGCCATCTGGTAATCTCTGGAGTTAGTAGTTATAGTTGACTCTGTTTAGAGATTGTTTTCTGGTGATTCTGTTACTGTCTATCAGCAGACCTGGGAGACAGATTCTCTCCTCTGAGTTTCAGTGCTCAGAGCACTCTCTGCTGGCAAGCTCTCTTACAGGGAAGGTGCGCAGATATCTTGTTTTTGGACCTCCTCCTGGCCGAAGAAGAAGGCCCAATACAGGGCCTTTCTCAGAAGCTGTGTTGCTTTGGCAGTTCCCAGAAGCTGTCAGCTTCTGTGGTACAGACTCTCACCTGTGCAGACTAAATTCCTAAGTTCCAGGGAGTCCCGGAATCAAGATGGTGACCGCTGCTGCTGAGGCTGAGGCCGCCTCCCAAGCCAGGCAGACACCTGTCCTCTGGTCAGGACGGTGGCCGGCTGTCTGCGGCCCGCCAAGGGTGCTGCCTCAGTGGCTCTGTGCTTCTGCCTGTCCCAGAAGCTGTCCGGTTCTCTGGTGCACCCTCTCACCTGTTCAGACTAATTTCCTAAGTTCTGCTGAGTCCCGGAACCAAAATGGCGCGACCGCTGCTGCTGAGGCTGAGGCCGCCTCCCCGTTATGTTTTATGTATCAGTTAATATTACAGTTTAAAGGTGCCCTGAACAGTAAATTCATAACAAAAATGCACAAATGTCTACAAACCCAAATTATTCCATAACATTTATGAGTTTCTGTTTCTTTGCACTCAGATAATGCTCCTCAAATCCATTTCAAAGTGAGTGTTACAATAAAGCAAGCTAAGCAAAGACTTGATAAAGAGCCAGCCACAGCCAAGTGGGTACTGCTTTAGTATAGAAAGGCAATTCAAGAAGAAGTTATAATTGGAAAGAGCGTAGCACTGACATTTAGGGGTACATAAAAAGACATTAATGATTTGGACCTATAGAGGGTGTTAGGCTCAGATGTGAATGGCTTTAATAGGCTCATGTGTTTCAACAATTGAACCTCAGCTGGTGGAAACACTTTGTAAGGTTGTAGAAACTTCAGCAAGTTGAGCCTCTTTGTAGAAGTGGGTTAATGGCACTAGGGCTTGAAGTTTTAGAATCCTGGTCTATTCGTATTCCACTCTGCTTAATGATTATGGGTGCAATGTGACCAGCCAGCCACCTTGATCTTTGCCCACTGGCCTTCTTTGCTCTGATGAGCTGTATTTCCTCCAACTGTAAGCCCAACAAACCCTTCCTCTCTTAAGTCGGTTATTTCCAAATATTTGGTCAGAGTACAAGACAGGTAACTACTACAGAAGGTTTCTGTCATTTTTTTTCCTATATCATAGTGAAGTGTATTTAAAATCTAAACAAAGCTGATGGATCACAGTGCTAATCTGGCCAAGGAACACTCTCCAAGGAGTTGAAGTGATACCTCTTTGAGCAGAGAAAAAAAATGGCATTTCTATTACTTTTCATTTTAATTATCAGCCTATTCTCCTCTCTTCTGCTGGGGTGTCACAGGACTCTGAGACAGTTTAGCCTTGCATACTTGGTGACATTTTGACCATTAACCACATGTCATTCCTTCCTCAACTGTAAAGCCACACTATGAAACAGACACTGGACTATACTATGTCATGATGTGAACAAGTTAATCGGGGAAGAATGGTTTTCTGCTACAGAAGGGAAGAGAGCAGGGATAGAAGCAGCTGTTGTACTGTGATGGGTCACAAAAGGTTGACAAGTATCCTGTACTACTGCTACTAAAGACCAGTGGGGTCCTGACTTTTTAATCTCCATGGCAAAGAGGTAATTAACTAGCTTGCAGGTTACTTCCAAGCAAGTGGGGGGAATGCCCATAGAAATCTTAGTTGCTAATATGTAATACATTGAGTGTGGGGATAGGGGGTGGAAAACTAGACTCTCTTACCACAGTTTTAGAAAATAATTCTGCTTCTCAAGGGCCTACACTTTGTCTAGTTTCCTCTGCTATTAAAAACTCATCAAGATAGAAGAAGAGTGATATTTTTGTTGTTGTTTGATTTTTATGGTAGAGGTGGTGACTTTTTGACACAAGGTCTTTGTAGCCCAGGATAGCCTTGATGTCTTTATGTAGCTGAGAAAAATCCTTAAACTCCCGATCCTCCTCCCTTAACTCTCAAGTGTCAGGATTACAGACATAAACCATCACAGCAGACAGGGAAAGAAATTTCAATATTTACAGGATAAACGGAAAGGATACAGGATTTCTGCCACGTAAATCACAAATGAAGAGGGAAAACTTGGGCCGCCTTCTTTGAAATTATAAATACAAATTTTGACTAAATAGGAAATAGATTTCCAATGAAAGGTAACTAATAGATGACTATCAGCATGGAACACAGGGCCCCCAATGGAGGAGCTAGAGAAAGTACCCAAGGAGCTGAAGGGATCTGCAACCCTATAGGTGGAACAACAATATGAACTAACCAGTACCCCCAGAGCTCGTGTCTCTAGCTGCATACGTAGCAGAAGATGGCCTAGTCGGCCATCATAGGGTAGAGAGGCCCCTTGGTCTTGCAAACTTTATATGCCTCAGTACAGGGGAATGCCAGGGCCAAGAAGTGGGAGTGGGTGGGGAGGGGAGCAGGGCAGGGGGAGGATATAGGGAACTTTCAGGATAGCATTTGAAATGTAAATGAAGAAAATATCTAATAAAAAATTGAAAAAAAGAAAGGTAACTAAAAGCAAGCTTTCTAATTATACAACATATTTTAATTAGTTCTTTGTCAGCCTGTGGCTGCAGGGAGTTTGACTTACCCCACGATGCTGGGGGTAAGGGTGGGGTGCCAGGCTGTATGGAAGCCCAGAGACACAACAGCTACAGGGGTGGGAAAGCAGTCTTAAAAGTGAGAAAACCAGAGCTGGTTTGGGGGTCATCGAGCCTTCAGTGAGGCTAGGGCCATGGGGTTCTCAGACTCTTGGACATTAAGGCACCACTGGGAGTTGTGGAAGAGCCAAGAAACAAAGTCAGGGGGCCCATGGTCTAAGGACAGCATCCAGCTCAGGGCCAGGGGAAAGGGGAGCTAGAATTTGTCCCAAGGGTGATAGTTCTTGGCTTGACAGAGGCAGGCTTGGTGGTGGGTGTGGCTAGAGCACAGAGAGGCCTTCTATAGGAGAAGCTGCTGCTCAGTAGTTGAATGCCTTCTTCATGGCTCCCCATGGCAGATTTTGATGAAAGAGACAGTCCATGGTTCTAAACAGTTTATTGGTTCTTCATGGTAGAAAATGAATGCATAAAACCATACCCACTTCTTAGGGTGGACCTGAGATTAAATACCTTTTGCAGGGAGAATGTCTGGAAAAGGAAGCTTATTGGCTAAGCCCTCTGGGCCTCTGGGTACCTCATTAGCATGGACAACTCTGTTTTGAGCCTACATGGCCCTTGGACACATATCTTTAAGTGAGGAATGTGGTATGTGTTCGAGGCCAGTAATCTGGAAGGGGGAAGAAAGTCAACTAAGCCTTTGGTCAACTAAGGTGTGTGCCCACCAAGTCTTTGTGTCTCAACCTGCTCTACCTTACCAAACTTCCTGGCACGGTTTTATGATCCACAGTTCGCATTTCATCTTTTATATTATAAATATTTCAAAAAATATATCTGATATATATGTATACACACACAGAGACACACACAACCATATATATATGAAGACTCTGTGTGTGTGTGTGCGCACGCGTGTGATTTCTATATTATATACATCAATAGCATGACTCTGAGAAAAATCATTTGAACTTCATAAAACCTTTGGAGGAAGCAAATATGGAAGCAATCCTCATACAGGGTTGAGGAGAGGGTAGTCTGTAAGCACTTACTTCTTCAGGATGAAGGCCTGAGTAGGATCTTTAGCATTCAGGTGCTGTGCCATGCAATCCCCACATTTATATCCCCGTGACTTTCCAATCGTACTCGTTATCAGGAGCTCAGTTTCCTGGTTTTAAGCATATCTGTTTCTCTGCCTTTGCTGCACCTCTTCCCAGACTCAACACCAGTCCTTCACTAGTGTATTGATCATCTTGCCAACAACATTTTCTGAAAGGAATTCAAATTTTTCCTGATGTGCTGACATCCCAAAATGTCATCAGGACACAGTACACCTCAGTCATTTTCCCTCTAGGGTTTAAGTTACAGAGACACTGAACCAAGATGGTGGCTTTCTCAAGTTAAGCAAATGAGAAGAAGGAGCTTAGAGTTCAAACCAGCCTCTTCTAAAGGAGTGGTATTAAGATGATGCTCTTCAGCTTCATGTGGCAGAAACATGAACATGGGCTTCAAGGTATTCAGAAGAAGCAGAGGAGGTGATGCTCTCTTACAGTTGGAAACTGCTGTGCTGGTTTAAATGAGAATAGCCCTCGTATGCTCATCTGTTTGAGCACTTGATCCCTAGTTGGTGAAAATGTTTAGAGAAGGATTAGTATGCGTGGTCTTGTTGGAGGAAGGGTGTGAGTCATGTTGCTGGGAACAAAAGCCCATGTCCAGCCTAGTCTTCTATACCACCTGCTTCTGGATCAGATGTGAGCTTGAAGTTACTGCTTCGGGGCCATGCTTGCTCACCCTCTGAACTTCTAAGCGAGCCCCCAATTAGAGGCTTTCTTTTATAAGATGTTATAATTATTTAATCTCAATCCGAGGTTCCTACTCTGCATTTGAACATTCAGGTCTCAGATAAAAGACACAACTTTTACATTTATAATAATCTTTAATCAGCACTAGAGCGGAGCAGGTATTACCTCTAAGCTATTAGAATCTACTTCCCCATCAATAATCCCAAATGATAACTTGCTATGTTCCATCTGGGTTGCTCTTACCTCCAATTGACCATCCCTTGTGGCCATGTTTTCATGATTCACCTACCCTGTGGCATCTTCTCTCTCCACTTTCTCAGTCTTGTTTTTTGGTCTCCTGTCTCAGACCACAAACCCAGAAACCCAAGAACACTGCCTATCTCTCTTCTGTACAGCTATAGGTTGTTGGTATCTCTATTAAACCAATAGTTTTAAATTAAGGAGCAAGGTCACAAAGCATTCTTGGTAGATGAGTGGATTCCCTTGGCCCTAAAGAAACCAGGGTCAGTATTTACAATTACAATGCATGGCAACAGACCAAACCTCAACAGTATACTCTCTTAATCGTGTCCTCCACAGTGACAGAAAAGAAACTAAGACAACCAGGATAGTCTTTGATTAACTTTTCTGTCTCTCAGTTTCCAATAACAAAATCCAAAACTAAAGGAGTCACAAAATGTTTATGGAGTGGAATTAAAGTGTAATGCTGCAAGTAGATTTGTTAAGGTGCTTGCCTCTACTGTGTTATTAGTACTCGGAATTGTATGGCTTTCAAGACACTGAACATCAGTCCAAAGGGAGACTTTCAGCCTTCCTGCTAGAGACAGACCATGACAGTCCCAGCAGCATTCTGGATTATTATTAAATTAACTGTTTCACCTCCTCCTCCTCCTCAAAGAACATACCTATAGTGAGTCTTTCAAAGAAAAACTATAATTTTCAAGATTTCACAGACAAGTAAAGTGAGCGTCAGAGAAATCACAAGGGATACATATGTCGGAAAAACTAGTCTACATTAGACCCCGAGCTTAATTGTAGATAGTTGGATTCTAGCTCTAAAGCTGGGAATTTATGAAGTTAACGATGCAGGCAAAAGACTTTCTGCCTGCATGTGCCATGTTCTAACACCCACTGGTTAAAGCAGGGCCTCGGGCCGTGTAGGTAGGCCTCCTTTGTCCCAGGGATAAGAGTTGAGTGACTGAGAGTTAGAAACCCCCAATGATGGCAAAAAGTACCAAGGCTATATTTGAGTGGTTTTAAACAATAGTTGTTTCAGTCCCAGTGACACTTTATGGAATCACACAGACAGCAACTATGTCTCACAGGACTCAGAATCATGAGCACACTGTAGGAATTCGGGCTTTCTCTTCAGCCTCCTTCTTTCTTGGAAAAACTCAGACATTTCTGACAGGAGTTTTTCAGGAGCACAGTGAGGTCTGTGCTTGCCAATTACCCAAAGGCCATGCTCCCCACTATGACCTCCGAGACTCTTTGCTCTGCCTCTCTCACCTCTGCTTTCTCAACTGTCACCTCAGTCCCTTCAACTACACACTGTAATAATGAGCATCTGCAGTATGGAAAAAGGCCACCCCCTTTCTTATATTTAGGCCCTCTCTAAAATTCTCATCTTTCTTATTTCACTTTATCTTTTGTGTTATCATTTTCTACATATAAACTTATCCATTATTACAGCCAGAAAAATCTTTCAGAATGTCCCTAATCAAATATGTTCTATCAAACATTGTATGGTAATCACCATACAACAGTTGGATATGTTTTTGTAAAAAATAAAGGGTAGTAAATTCCTGAAATCTCTCAACTGCTAGAAACACATGTGGAATGCAAAATAATTTGAGAACTATACATCAATCATATGTTGAGAATTTCCTGATTAAAGAATTAATAGATGCTGAATTAACTACTTTGACAGGAACAGAGACCTAGCTTTAAAAAGATATGGATATATGCCATGTTCCCCATGCCTGTGACTTCCATTTGGTTCTGACAATGACTGCGTTGGAAGGAAGCTGTAAGAGAAATGATCTGTGACCTTGATTATAGTCCCTTCTATGTTCCAGACTCAGCCAAAGCTTTCTAATACAAATGCCCTGCAGGGGGCACTCCGTGAGCTGCTGCTCTCCCTTAGCTCAGAGGTAAGAGGCCCCTACACTCTCCTAACATCCCTCCATTCCCCTTTATCTTCCTCCCATGTACCTTTGGATAAAGGTTGCCTTGAGGGTTTTATCTCTGCATTAGATCCTAACCCACACATTCTTACAGTTTTGTGAGTTTTGGGCTGAATTCTGTTGTAAATGGAAAGCGAAAGCTTTTTGGCTTTCAGTGGATCCATTCAGGTCAATATATAACTAGTAAACAACCTGTTATACCAGAAGTTCCTGAGAATTCGGTACCTAGAAGATACAGAAGGCACAATTTGCATAGTCCAAAATGTGCACTTTTATGTTCTCTCTCTCTCCCCCTCTCTGTGTCCCTCCCTCTCTCTCTCCCTTCCTTGTGCATGTGTGTGTGTGTGTGTGTGTGTGTGTGTGTGTGTGTGTGTGTGTCTATGTCTGTGTCAGTGTGTCTGTATCTGTGTGTCTGTGTGTGTGTGCTCATGTATGTAGAAATATGTTTTGTGAAGTGCTCAATGTACATGCATTAGCATGAATATGGAGACAGGACCTAGGGTATTGGTTCTCACCATCCATTTGTTGAAAACAGGCTCTGTTTTTGTGTGGGTTTGCCTCTGATGGGTACATCAGAGCAGCTGATCCAGGAGCTTCTGGAGATTTCTCCGGTTTACGTTCCCCATCTTGCCACAGTAACTCTATGTAAAAGTAACGTTCATTCACCTGATGTAACTGTCATCTCAGTGGTTTCCCGCCTCCATCTGCTAACCTAGACCTAATCCTGGAAGCTGCCAGGCTCTGCACAGTCTTACTTAGACCTAGAATGTTTTAGCCTTTAAGTCTTACTGTTGAATAAGCTCCCCCTTTCTTGTGCTTTCTGAACTCTCCCTGGCTGGTCAACTCAGCTGATCTGACAAAATTTCTCTCTATGCTGATTCAAACTGGCTTCTTTCAGCTTCTGACTGAATTGGTCTGCGTGACCTTCTCATTCTCTGGCTCATTCTGGTTTCACTTGTGTTTGGCTTGTTCTCTCTCTGCAACCTGTCTCTGTACAATTGTCCTGGTAAAACTGCCCTCCCTCCCTTTGTCTTTCGATGCTGTTCCCTCTCCAGTAGCCTCTCTTTTCTCTCTGTTCTTGTGAGAGTTTGGGCATATCCTATCCTGTCAAATTTTTCTCTGACTCATCACTTTGTCTGCCTTACAATTAGACATCACTTTCAAGCATGGGTATTTCTTTCTACAAACTTTACCTTCATTGTTTGGGATTAAAGGTGTGTACTAAGGTTTTGTCTGTTTCCAGGCAGAAGTGTAAAAGGCATATGCTAAAGGGCAGGTCTGTATTCTAGCCAGAGTAGCCATGTTGCTCAATTAAAATCTGGCTACAGCACTGGGACTACATGCATGTTCTATTGCTATATATAGGTCCTGGGGACTCAAATGCAGGCCTTCATGCTTATGCAGCAAGCACTTTTTACCCACTGAGTTATTTCCTCAACCTTTACATACTTGTAAAATAAGTAACCTTGAATATAATCTACTATAAATGTATGGCCCGGAGCCTAAGGAAAGTGCCTGTTATACAAACATAAGGCCCTAAATTCAACCTCCAGCAACTACATAAAAAGCTAAGCATGGTAGTGTGTGCTTGTAGACTCGGCACTTATATTGCAGAAATAGTTGGATTCTATGGAGTAGCTAGCTACCAAGCCTACCCTAATCAGGGAATGCCAGATCCCACTGGGAGACCTTACCTCAAAAACAAAAGCAAAGATGAAAGACTCATGAGAAAGACCACCACCAGATGCTGACCTCTGTCTTCTATATGCACATGCTCATATGTACATGAATATACACACACAAAGACTATGTAACTTAAAGATGAACTTTAATCTATCCTAATCAAAAAGAAGTGTGTTCTAGAGGAACCCCCTGCTATGAGAATTGCAGTGATAACGAGCATAACAAAACTGTAAGATTCCAAAGGATACCTATGAGCTTAGAACATATCTAAATAGCAATTCCCTAAGAAAGCAAGACCAGGATGGACCTCTTTCATGGATAGGTGCTGTGCTAATGCCCAAACACCTGCCTGTGACCACTAGTGAGTCCTTCTAGGTGATAAATACATACAGCATTGCAGGAGTAAGCAGCTCTTGTTTTAAAATCCTGAAGAGTAAACCTGGGATCCAAGACAGTTAAACTCCGCTTGCTTACCTCACCCTGCAGACATCAGTCTGATATCAAAGGTGATTAATATCAAAAAATTTTCATGTGTAGGGCCTATGTGGGCATTTTTAGAATCAGAAGCCAGCAAGACTGCTTTGAGACTGAATAAAACTGTGAAGGTGAGGGAAGGAATGATGAGAAATTAGACAAGTAACCCACTCTGTTTCCTGATAAAATTCCTCT
The DNA here is from genome assembly GCF_000001635.26 of Mus musculus. Classification (NCBI taxonomy): domain Eukaryota; kingdom Metazoa; phylum Chordata; class Mammalia; order Rodentia; family Muridae; genus Mus; species Mus musculus. The sequence goes on from NC_000070.6 coordinate 52,301,835, forward strand.
ACTTCCCCCTTGTGGCCAAATTCCCTTAGTTAGCACTTTTCCCCACTGGCTGGCCTCAAATAGTCTTTATTACGATTTGATCACACCACAGAAATAAGGTTTCTCCATTACGTAATGTGTGGAAAACACACTGATAGAATAGGAAATGTGTAAATTCCAAAAATATGCATTTGTAAACTATTTAAGTTTTCTAAAATGGGTTAACCAGAAACTGAATAGTCCAGAGGGGTGAACTTGCCCTGCTTCCGTCCAAGAGCCTCCACTGTTAGGGAGCTAAACTATAAAAGCTGTGTTAATCTAAGAGCCTGGCAGGGTAGAGTGCTGAACTCTACCTGTATCTGTCCAGGAACCCCAGCTCTCTAGAGTAGTGAGCTCCTCCTACATCCAACCAAAAGCCTGGATGGTCCTCAGAGGTGAATGCTGCTACATCCCAATACATCTGCTTCTCCTGATCATCTTGTAAAGTAAATGCCACTAACCTCACGGGAGCCAAAACAAAAATACGCTCAAGTAAAGTAGATTTGAGAGCTCTTGACTGTGTAAACTTTACCATTCCTAAGCTTCTACAACCCCCTGAATAACCTCAAACTATGCAATTAGGACTTTTTTGAAATTATAACATAATTATAAAATTTCTCCCTTCCCTTTCCCCACTCCAAACCCTCCCATATATCCCTTCCATTCTCCTTCACACTTAAAAAAGTGTGATCTCTTTTTAAAGTAATCTTTATTGCATATATATATATGTACATATATATATATGTATATGTATATGTATGTGTGTGTGTGTGTGTGTGTGTGTGTGTGTAATATATTCCTACATCTAACATTTCCATCAATACAATAATATAATGGCACTTCTATGTATGTTTCAGAGTTTACCATTTAGCACTGGCCAATCAATTGGTATGGACTTTTCTTGGGGAAACCACCCCCCCACTCCCAGGTCGCCTCACTTGCCTATAGTTCTTGGTGTAGAACTTAGACAACATGAGCCTTCCCCCATCCATTCTGGCATGTTCATGGGTATCACCATTGTTCAGGTCACATTTGTGCACAGACAGTGAAAGGATACCTTGCAACGCTTTGCTGGTCTTTGCTAGCTACTCAGTGCTTCCCTGATCTTTATTGGTCTTCACTTTGTAGAGAGAAACACACACCAAAGAACTTCTCTTGGTATTCTGCTGTTTCTTGCCACTTCTGCTGATTCAGCGGAGCCTTACAGTTTCTGCTGGATCAAGCTGATGATATTGATTGACCTTTGATGTTTGCTATTGGACTGGACTGCTGGTATCCTGACAACGAAGAGTGGAATTGTCAAAAAGAACTACTTCTAAACAGGTCCACAACCAACTTTTCCTATAAACCTTCTTTTCCCCTTACCTCTGATCAGTGGGTTAAAATCCTAAATAAAGGAGAATTAGAGAAAAATCTAAGCCTACAATTATGTTGCTGAGACTTTGTGGTCACAGCTTCTGAGGTTACTAGGAAACATAATATCACAACAAACTCCCTAATACTCCTGCTCTTACAATCTTCCTGCCCCCTTTTCTGCAATGATCCCTGAGCCTTACGTACTGGAGTGTTTTGTAAATGAATCCGTTGACACTGAGCTCCATGTCTCTAATTTTCCGAACAAGTATAGTCCCTAACAATAATCTATAAACATTTGTCCTTATGCCACATATAAGAATTTGAATTTTGACAGTTTAATATGTGTATATAATATATTGTGATCATATTCAACTCCTCCTTTTCCTTCCCACTACCCCCTTTTCATTCTTGCTGACCTTCTTCCTCTTCTCCTCCTCCTTCTTTTTCTTTTTCTTTTTCTTTTCAACTAATCCTCTTCTAACTACCATGGATTTGTAAATGCAAATGACCAGAGGTGCTGGGTGTTCATGACTGCAAAAGCTTTATTATAAGCAGAAGACAGCATTACTCTCTGTCCTTTGCCGCTGACGAGCTTTCTAAGCGGCTTCTATATTCCCTGGGAAATGGGGATGACAGAGATGTCTCATTTAGGGCTATCCATTCCATAGTCACTTATTCTCAAATTTTTGACCAGTTATGAGTGTTTTGGTAATAATTACCCACTGAAAAAAGAAGCCTCTCTAACACAGATGAGAGTGGTGCTGGCCCTTGGGTGTTATAGTTTAATTTTACATCGATTTAGCAAAGAATTATTAAGAGTATTCCTCACTAAGGCCTGACCTCCCCAAGCATAGGTTTTGGCCAGGATTATTTTATCAGGCAGGTATTCTACATGTTCCAGTGTGGTGGGTCATAACTTCAATTAGAAAGCAGCTGATTACTCCCTAAAACAGTCTGAACACTTTTACCAGGGAGGCTATCATGTGTGGTAGGTACATAATTTTGCACTAAAAGTACACAGCTAGATACAACCAGTTAATTCTTAAAGTTGATCTTCTAACAAAAGAAATTACCCCATAGAAACAGAACAAGACTATTTTCTTTAAAGTTATACCAGCCACATCTGGATTGACGCATTTTTTACAGAAAATAATCTGTAAGATCATATAGAGTTCTTTGCAGTTGTATGTAAGAGAGGAAGAATAAAGAGATATGTTAACTATGAGTTTAGATGCTTTAACTACACCTGAGGGGAAAATCTTGATTTTTTTTCCCCCTGAGCTACTGAGTATATTTAATTCTCCCCAATTGTCTCTAGTATTTAAAAGATAACTACAAAATATATTGGTTATCAAATTCAAAATACATTATATACACCATCAAGAAGGTTCTTAGGGGCACGGTAGATGACCGTAGAAACAGAAGACATGAAAAAAATCATTCTCAAACTCTAAGTGACTATTTTTTATTTCTGAAATGTAAAAAGCCAGCTAGTAAATAAGTGAGTCCATTTGATGCTCCAGTTCAATTCTTAGCTTTTCAATTCACAAGAATCAGACCCTCATCAACTTACATTCTTTTCTCAGCTTCAGTTCCCACATCAGTGAAGATGACAATCTGTTGTGAGGGTCAACGGAGTAACATCTCTAAGCACAAATGATGTTTGCTCTTTGTGTGGGGGACTGAAAACTACTCAAACTTAGCTTTGGAGATGACATCTAACTGCAAGCTCTCAGTGCTTATACTGTGGCCCAAGACAAGACTGGGAATGCCCTAAATGGCATTTCTTCAACAATTTTCCAATAATTAAATTCCTTTTCACATGCTTCAGCTTTACTCAATACTCATGGGTTCCATCACAAAGGTATATATGCCTCAAAGGCAATTGGGTCTATTTTCTTGTTTGGTGTGACAAGCAAATGCTGCAGTTCTTGTTCCAGGGCATCTAGGGTGATAATATACCAGTGATTCTCAACCAACGATCATGGCAAATTTCTACCTTCAAAACTATTTACATTGCAATTTACAACAGAAGCAAAATTATAGCTATGAAATAGCAATGAAAATAATTTTAAGGTTGGGGGTCACCACATCATAAGGAACTGTGAAGGTTGAGAAGCACAGATATAAACCAGATCTTCGTATTAGACTTTTTGTTCATTTCTTTGTTCAAAATACTGACTTAAGACAGACTATAAAATAGCACAGAAAGACTAGCCCACCTTAGAACTCCTAACAAAAATAAGCTTTGCTATGGCTTTTTAAATTAATCTCCAAAATACTAAGTAGAGGCCAAACTTAACACTTATAAACTTATTTCTTTGAGACATGTCTTATAGAGCTTATGGACTTCTATTTATAAGCATTATCTCATTAGAAAAAATGCAAAACTTCACAGGCACTCATGAAAAACCGTGTGAAGAAGAGCTTTAAAACTTTCAAGTTGTCACATTACTTAAAAATAGCCTGTTTCTGCAGCTAGAAGCTTGAGTGAATTCTCACTGATTAAAGTTTAGACCCTCTTTAAAAATGTAATGAACCAAAACAGTTTTTCTTATATTAAGTACCGTCTCAGTAAATCTAGAAGTTAAGTATTAAATTGAATGATTTTTCACTAAATTAAAAACACCAGCCACTTTACTAAATATTAAAAGGTGTTGAAATATTTTTGGCCAAATAGGATTAGTTTCCTTTTCCTCATTGGGGCACAGAAAACCTTTAAAAACAATCTGGACTTAACTTATAACTTATTATAAAAACACCCAGTCCATATATTTGTGCCTATATACTCATTGGAGAGTGATCAAACTCCAGTGGCCAGTTTCTTGTGTTTTATTGGTTGAGGGATGGAGGGTACAGGGGTTGGAGAGTGGACCTGGAAAGACTGCAAAGCAGGCATGATTGGGGTGCATTGTATGAAATTTTCAAATAATTAATAAAAAATATAATGTTAGGAGAATCCCTTGACAAAAACAAAAACAAACAAACAAACAAACATAAAGACACACATCAACAATATCAAAACCACTTACTAATGCAACTACCACCCATGAACGTCTTCCCTTGATACTGCATTCCTATGTATCCTTTAGGTTAGAACTCTGAACATTGCCTTTGCTTCTCTCTTGCCAGAATAGCTGTGCTTGTTTGCTTGTTTGCTCTTACCCATAGAGTATTTTGTATCTGAAAAAAAAATAGCCTCTTTGCATCTTCAAGGCCATCATTGTATTAGTTAACTAGTAATTTAATGAACTGAATAATAGCTGAGATACAAAAACAAAGTGTGATTGCTTCTTTCTGATTTGGGGCAAAAGATGGTAATTTCAAAAAAAGTTTCTGCAATTTTTTTTAAACAGAGTTACTAAAGGAGATGGTTGTAGGTCTCCATATAATCACTGTAGGGAAGAATGAAATATCAAGAAATATCCCTCCCCCTAGGAAATAGATAATGCTCTGTTGTACCTACAAAGCTTCTGATAGTGATTGCTGCAGCTTAGTAGGTAAGGGAAATTCATATGTAGTCTTTCAGCTTCCAAAATATGGAAAACAAGGTACCTAGATTATGTTCAAACTGCAAGGTAGAGCCTTAAAAAACAAAAACAAAACAAAACAAAAAAAAAAAAAAACAGAGCTATAAGCTCAGAGTCATCTAAAAGGTGTGTAAGCTACAAAACAAACCACAGTCAGCATTCTACATCCGGGCATTTTACATTGTACACTGTATATTGAGCAACTTCCAGTAAAAATTATGCCTTAAAGCTATGTGCCACATGAACAGAATTTTTCAAGTTGTTCCATACACAGTACAACTATTTACACAGCAGTTATGTGGTAGGTAGTGTAATAATCTAAAGGTTAAAGCATTTCAGAGGATGTGAGCCTGAAAACAGGCTGTGATCAAAGACGATGCCATCTGATAGTTTGAGCATCATCCTTCACTTTTTAAATCCTTGTGGGAATCAACCCTCTTGAATATCAAGTGACAAAGATAAAAAAATAAAAAATAAAAAATAAAATAAATAAATAAAATAAAATAAGTTTTTTATTTACATATAAAATTTTTACAAGCCTTATAAAGGAAGTAAAAAGATTTCTGTATTATGACTCATTATATCATATATACATAGATAGATAGATAGATGGCCTATACCCTAATAGAGAGCAGAAAATTTGTCTAGTGACCATAATTATCTCACCATTTAGGAAGAGACCTTATAATTTAAGGGTATTTAATACAAATAAAATGAATGAATAGGGATATAGAATCTTATCAGAACCGATTTCCGTGCCTCAAGTCTATGATATCTACTGTATCTGGAACACTGATGCTGGCACTAATATGAGATTTCTCAGAAGAAACCATTAGAGAAGAATCCTAAAACCTGATGGCAATGTGTTGATTCCATGGGACAGAATAGAATCTAAAGCTCATACTGTAATACCAGGGTGCTTGAACCCAAACAGTGAACCAAATTTCCAAATGACAAGGCAAAATGAGGTTTTAAAGTTCTTGTTACTTAAACCAAAAGGAAACCAATATTTTCTTACACAACTGAATATTCATGTGAAGATTTTAGCTACTACATTTATATGTGAGTATTTATATATTTGTCATTATGCTACAAGTAATGCCATTTATTCTTGTGTTTAGACTTTGAGTATTAGATGTTCAGGTTTTCATATCAGACAGACCCAATTTGAAATCCTGGCCATTTGGTTTGTTAGTGCATATTCTCAGAGAAGATATATTACAGTTGAAAATTCATTTCCTCATCTACAAAGTATGAACATTGTTAGTATCTGTATTGTAAGCTTGTTGTTGTGAGTAGAAGATAGCACACAGTTTCAAGATACTGTATATTAGATAAGAGTACATATGTATGCATATTGTGTGTGTTTTAAACAGAAACAATTTACTGTTAAAAACTGACTTCCCCACTTCTGCTTTTACTACCGATAATAATGGAGTTCCCATTCTCCCTATTGTTCATCTTCCAGATTTGTTTCCAAAGTCTTGATATGCGTGTTTGTATTTCTTAGTGAGATTTATGTTCCTACTGTACAGACTGTTTAAACCAACAGAGCACAAAGATCTTCTTTTTTATTTATTTTTTATTAGATATTTTCTTTATATACATTTCAAATGCTATCCCGAAAGTTCCCTATACCCTCCCTCTGCCCTGTTCCCCTACCCACCCACTCCCGCTTCTTGGCCCTGGCATTCCCCTGTACTGGGGCATATAAAGTTTGCAATACCAAGGGGCCTCTCTTCCCTGTGATGGCCAACTAGGCCATCTTCTGCTACATATGCAGCTAGAGACACGAGCTCTGGGGGTACTGGTTAGTTCATATTGTTGTTCCACCTATAGGGTTACAGACCCCTTCAGCTCCTTGGGTGCTTTCTCTAGCTTCTCCATTGGGGGCCCTGTGTTCCTTCTTATAGATGACTGTGAGCATCCACTTCTGTGTTTGCCAGTCACTGAAAACCAGGTTGACTTACCTTGAGGAACAAGCCTTATCAAAACTGGCTGACCTCAATGACATTAAAAACTTGTAACAATGTGTTTATGGTAAATACTAATCACAAACTCTTTGCTTGCTTGCAAAGATCATGAAAGACCTACATAAAATTTCCCAACTGCAGCTTAGACAGTGCTTTTCCCCAACTCCTGTGAAGAACAAGTCGGCCTGGCCATAGTGAAAACCTTTGCCTTACAACACTGAGAGTCTTTGGGTCTCAGTTCAGACCCTACAACAACATGAAAGAAATTAATAAGATTTGTGGGTTCTGGTTCTATCCACACTTCTCACCCCAAAGCTATTAAGAATGTTTCCTTCGAAAATGTTAAAATCAAATACTATCAGACTTAGCTATTTCCATTTTATTGGGTTGTAAGTTTACATAAATTTGCAAACATAACCACTGGGCTAAGTCTGATTATGGTCTAAACTTACAAAGGCCTGGTCCTGTCTCACGTCTTTCACACAGTGTTTGTTACCGTGGTTTTTAGTTCTAGTGGCTTGAGGAGATAAAATAAAATCATTGCAGCTAGATTTTCTGGAAATCAAGGGTGGAGAGCAGAGCTGTTCAACAACATTTTTCATGGTCGACACGTGTTGTCATAGGTCATTTTCAAGGAAGCAATCATCACATTGGCTTCTGGCTCCTCTTACCTTCCCCAAATCTAGTTTCAAACAAAAATTAAACTGAAATGATCTGTTCTGAGTCCTTTAATTCAGCAGCTAAGGTAGTTTGGCATTGCCTAGAAAGACTGGTACAAGCTTTAATCTATCTTCTTAAAGGAGACGTCGTTAACTATACCTCCTGAGACCTTTTAGGAAGCCTCTCAGTTTATCTGCTGAGGCAGTTGACTGACAGTGGCAACAGTCAACAGCCAGCAGTTGGTACCTAGGCACCAAGCTCAAACTAACTTTCTTTCTTTCTTTTTCTCTTTCTTTCTTTTTTCTCTTTCTTTCTTTCTTTCTTTCTTTCTTTCTCTCTTTCTCTCTTTCTCTCTTTCTCTCTTTCTCTCTTTCTCTCTTTCTTTCTCTCTTTTTCTCTCTCTCTCTCTCTTTCTCTCTTTCTCTCTTTCTTTCTTTCTCTCTTTCTCTCTCTCTTTCTTTCTTTCTTTTTTATTGGCAGGTAATTTTTTTAACTTAATTTAATTTTAAAATATGCCCCAGTATGGGGGAATGCCAGGGCCAGGAAGCAGGAGTGGGTGGGTTGGGGAGCAGGGCAGAGGGAGGGTATAGGGGGCTTTGGGGATAGCATTCGAAATGTAAATGAAGAAAATATATAATTAAAAAATAGCTCAATGGGGGCTATTCCAAAAGCTGTTGCCTGCAAATGGGGTATGTTCTTCTAGCTAGGCTGCCTTGTCTGGCCTTAGTGGGAGTGGGCGAGCCTAGCCTCCAGAGTCTTGAAGTGCCAGGATGAGAGAATACCTAGGGGGCCCCACCCACTCAAAAGAGAAGGGGAAGGCAGAAGGGGAAAGGATTGTGGGAGGCGGTAACCAGGGTCTCAAGAATTTAAATGATCCTTAAACCTTGCACTGTTCCAAATCAGCTTGATATCATCCTATCTGGCAACAAATAATCAGATCCTGCTCCCCTCCCCCATCTAGCATATCACTATTTAGATAAACAGAGCCCAGGATCTTCGATATATTTCACATCCTAATTATAAATGCCCACTTTAAGCCACAGGTAACTTCCCAAATGTTAAGTAAGTGCTTCCTGTTTTGTTGGTGGTTTGGAGGGAAAGAGTGAGAAGTTGGTTTTGCTTTTGTTTGGTTTTGGATTGTTTTGCAGCCATAGAGTCTAAGGTTTTTATATCATTATCACATTCTTTTAGTACTGCATCTGTTGTTGTTTTTTTAACCATTTTCTATGTGCATCATAGATATTTTACTTTTTGATTCTATTTTATCTAAAATTAAAATCTATGAAAGAATAGGATTTTTGTGAATTCACTTCACATTGATATTTAGAGCTTACTAAAAGTAAAATGGGTAAAAAAGGTACACACAGATCCTCTGACTCTTCCAACTCCTCAATGCCTGCATCTGCTATTAACAGAGTACCCATGGCTATTTGGGAAAAAAATGATTTTCTGAACAGGTAGTTCTGCTACAAAATAAAAGTGTATTGTTAAAAAGAAATACAAAACATTTTCTGTGATGAAGAGGGAATGTCAGCTGGACACTTGCAGAATCACAATAAAAATGTTTTTCACCAGGAATTTCAATAATAGTGTTTTTATATCCAAGAGTGTAGGTGTAAAATGTAGGCATCTAGGACAAAATAGATTCTCAGGATAAATGCAGGTCATAATATGCAGAGATTTCTTTAGAGGCAGCACAAAGTGTTAGGATTTCTGCCCCCAATGGCAAGTTATTATAGTTTTATACGGAAGCAATACTATGCAATTTTTCATGTTATAAATAAGATCTTTCTTGCTTCACTCTAAAAATAAACCTAGAAAGAAAGTGGTACAGATGGGGAGATTTTTTTCAAAAAAGAGAAAATGATAGATAATGAGAGAGGAGAGGTTGAGGTCATCTGTGTCGTCCCTTCTCAAGTATTCTACAGATTTTTGACTTGTCTGCTTGCATAAACAGCACCCACCGTAAACATCAAAATAAAAATAGGACTAATATATGACACAGCTAGACCCAAAGGACCCTATATCCAGCTGCAGAGAAACTTGCTCATCCATGTTTATGGCTACACTTTTCATAATAGCCAGGAAATAGAACCAACTTAGAAGTCCATCAACTGTTTGAGAATGAAATGTAGTACATACATGTAATGATATTTTATTCAGATATTAATCAAAATCAAACTTTCAGGAAAACTGATGGAATTGGAAATAATTCATCAGAAGTGACTTGGGCTCAGAAAGACAAATTCTATGTTCTCCCTAATACACAAGCCCTAGTTTTAATTGTTATATATGGGTTTATGTGAGGTTTAGTGGAGAGAGAGAGATATCATAAAACTAGAAAGGGTCTCCTGAGTTGAGGGACAGAGGCTTTGAGGAAGGGGTGTGGAGGGCAATAGATCCCACTTGGCAAGAGAATTCAAAGTGTAGACTTTGGGGAAAGAAGGGTACAAGCAGGGCAGGGGCAAAGAAGGGGAAGAAGAATGGGCTGTGGGGAGTGATAGCCAAAACTAAACAGTGTGAAAACACTGAGAAAAAAATCTTCTTGTAAGAAACTTAAAAGAATAATGTCTTAAAACTAAAACAAAAAGTAAAACTTACATTTAAAATTTAGTACATCTTTTTGAAAAAGTTAGTTACTGTAGTTCTATTTGTATCAAAAGAATATATATATAATACATAATATATATATAACATAATATATATTATGTTTTATATATATATGTGTGTGTGTGTGTGTGTGTATGTGTGTGTGTGTGTGTGTGTGTGTGTGTGTGTGTGTGTGTGTGTGTATACATTTCTGAAACTTGAACAGTGATGCTCATACCCCCAACAAACTCTGGCATGGTGCCTTGTGAAGCTATGTGATAGTTCTTTGTCTGGACTCTACAACGCCTACACATTGATTTGCATTTAAATGTGCATGAACATCTAATCCAAGCATAGAGACCACTGGCACTTCTTCATCTCACCACTATAGAAGGACTCCTTTATTTATCTCTGCTTCTCATAAATCTCTGTGTGTTGAAAGCCAGCATCACATGCCCATCTGTAAAGAGAGGGTCTTTACTGACCCTGTGGCCATTCTTTATGTAGCTAAACAGACTTGAAGTAATTAGGCAGACAGAAATGTATGGTATAGAAATGGAAGTTTCATGAAAAGCCTTTTCTTCATGTTTCTGTAATTCTTCAGTCCTCTAACTCTTGGCATCATCAATGTTTTTACCAATAATACCTACCAACTCACAGAGCACTTACAAATATTATTTTAATAGCATTTTATTACAAACAGTAATTATTTAATTGGCCTATTATAGTTTTTATTGTGTGGTATATGTTCTCTTTATACTGCCCTATACTTACAAAGCAGTTACAGTTCACCTTTGGTTCATTGCACTGAAAACACCTGTGTATCGCTCTTATTCTGCTTTAAAAGAAAATCAGGAAGACATTATAAGTTGATGCAAAAACTTCTGTTTCTGGGTATCATCTCCTGCGTCCTGGAATCCTGACAAGGGGCTGATACAGAAAGGATAGGCTGGCCTCAGTGCAGAGGATGTGCCTTGCAGTGACTTGATTTGCCAGGGTTGATTGGTACTGGGAGAGGGGAGGGGCTTCCTCTTCCCAAAGGAGGAGAAGAGGAGGGTAGAGGGAGAGAGGCTGTGTGAGGGGAGGACTGGGAGGAGAGAGGGGCTGCTATGGGGATGTAAAGTGTATAATAAATAAATAAATAAATAAATAAATAAATAAATAAATAAGGCAGGGGAGAGGACAGGCACAAGTATATACAAAAACTGAAGTAGAAATCAGGCAGGAGTTTGTTGTCTCTGCAATGCAAGATCGCAACATATTTATTATTTACAGAAAGAGGGGTCAGCTAATCTTGGTAGGAGATCTCTATAGGTGAGCATCTCAGGCTGTAAACATCCTAGAGGAAGAAAGTGTAGTTGCCAGTATTTACACACACTATTCAATCGACCATAATCACTCGGACTCAGACTCTTGAGGACAGCTTTGCCCTTCTTCTTAAGTCTTGCCCATATGGGTGATGACTTTGACAATTTCTCATAAGTTAAAAGCTTTAGGTTTTGAGATGGCTGTGCCCATGTCAAACAATGTATGATCACTCAGAACTTAGTTCATGCAGGGCTTAGTTCTACTCCCTCCAATCCTCCTCCTCCTATCTACTTTCCCATGTATATATCCTTGGATTTATTTCCCATGTTGGACATTGTTGATCTGGAATCTAGAGCAAACTGCCTCCCAACCATGTCCACATCTAAAAACAGAAAAGAGTGATACAATTATTTTAAGTATCTAAGCCTCAGGAATGGTCATAATGCATTCACAACTGTAGATTAGGGCAAGGCAGAAGTTGGAGAGACTGACTGACAAGTCCATCCTACCTGAGAACATAGAGGATGGAAGCAAGGGTTCTCCCCATTTAGTAATTGAATTTATCAAAACTGAGACTAGAAGTCAGCCAAGCAATATCAAATTACTTGTATTACTTCTAACAAAGCTGGGATTTGATAAGGTAGCTAGCTTTCTGAGATAGTCAGATTCTTTATGCTTGGTTCCTCAATAGAAAAGGCTAACCTGCCTACTCACAGTAAACAGCAGGTGGGAAAAACCTCACTCTTGAGCAACTAACATCGAAAAGAGAAGAAACTAGCAGGTATTCCCATCAAATAGCCCACCCACAAAGGAAAGAAGAGATAGAGTGCCTGATCCATGAATTACCAACTTATTCTCCAAAATTATACAAAGAATAGGTCATTTCACTCTCCTTTCCTCAACTACCTATGGGGAGAATAATGGAGACCAGAGACTCATCAGGGAGGATCACCACACTCACTTCAGTCTTTCTTTGTAGATGGGGACAATAGAACATAATAAATGACCCCTCTAATAGTCATGAAGCTCATCCTGGGACCATTCTGTCCCCTGCTCTTCCTGCTTTCTCTTTCTTGAGAGAATTACCTTCAAATTTCAGCTTATTTCAGTTACTTTGGGGGTACTATCTGAATACATGACAACAACATGGCTGTTTGCAGAGTTATTTTAAGCACATCCCAGAGGGACCCAGAGGGATGGTGCTACAAAGAAGCAGAGAAACAAAAACAAAACAAAACATGATCCTTTCCTATTCAGACACAATCATAAAGAGAATTTTTAAATATTACATTATGGTCTTTAAAATAGATTATAACTTTACATTAACATATTTATGCAATAAATATTTCACGAGAATCTTTTTAATTCGCCATTAAAGTCATTAGTCATTATAAATTCTAAGTATTATTTTAAAGTCTATATATTAATTTACAATATAACACACTAAATTTAATTATTATATTTAGGAGATATATTATTTTCTATTTGTAATGCTTAAACAAACATATATTTTATAAAACATAATAGAAGAAACTTTTTATTGGAACCAAAAAACCTTGTCATGAATAAACAACTTTAAACCTTGACGCATGATACTTAAAACTTCCCCCAAGATTTATAGCCCTTAATATATCACCTGTTTATAAATTGTCTGTCTCACTGTACCCTTCCCAATGCTCCTTGCATTAGAAACAGGAATTAATATTAATTTATATTGTATAGCTATGCTGAAAATATCCATGAAAATTAAAGCCATATTCCTACCTCATGAAAACTGAGAAACTGCAAATGTGTGTTGCTCTATAAGTCTATACTAAGTTTCAGGTTACTTTGTTGTGTAGCAAGACCTGCTACACAATTTTTAGTAATTTTAGTGGACAAATGGATAAACAGATATAGAGTTGCTGGAGAAGATATTCCTAGATATTTAGATATTGGAAGTTTTAAGCTTAACAAGAACAATGTTGGGATTAAACAAAAGCATCTAGCATTATAGAGAGAAAACTAAAAGTGTCTGTCTTAGTTAGGGTTCCTATTGCTCTGGTGAAACACCATAACCAAATCAACTTGGGGAGGAAAGGGTTGATCTGGCTTACAATTCCATATCATGGAACCACCTACAATGCTGCAATGGGCTGGGTTCTCTTCCATCAATCACTGGACAGGCAATTGACGGTCCTTACTCACAGATGACTTTAGCTTGAGTCCAGTTGACATAAAACTATCCAGCGCAGTATTCCATGCCACACCTTGCAATATTCTTGTATAGTCTTGCATACCAAGAAAAGCATGGCAAAGAAAATTGGGGGAAAGTATCACATTGTGATGAAGAAAATAAAAAATCAGTTATCAGAAAGTGACAGCAAAGAATAAAAAAAAAGTAATACCGTTGGCATGCTCAGTCTTTGCCAAGCAAGAGAGTTTTGGAAATTTATCTCACCTAAGATGGAAATAACCCTCCTCATCAATAGAGGGATGAATAAATTAGATATATGCAATGAAGTTTTTATCCATCCATAAACATGAACAAAATTGTGGCATTATAGGGAAATGGATGGAACTGGAAATGATGTTTAGCAAAAGTGTGTCAGACTCAAAAAAGCAAATAAAATATTTTCTCACATTTTGAGGATTGGGGATTGATAATTAGATAGATAGATAGATAGATAGATAGATAGATAGATAGATAGATAGATAGATAGAAATCTATAGAACATGAAGGTATAAGGGGGATTATTTTAGTAGAAAACTAAAGGTAGGCTGAAGGAGAACAAGAAAGTAACAGGAAAAAGACAAATACAGGTCTTCTACAAACACATATACAGATCTAGGGTGTGTGTGTGTGTGTGTGTGTGTGTGTGTGTGTGTGTGTGTGTATGTGTATGTGTGAGTGTATGTGTGTGTGTATGTGTCTGACTGAGTGCACATACATGTATGCTACTTGGAAATAGAGATAGAATGTCTGAGGAAAGAAGGGAATGAGCAGAGGGATAGGTGTCAATGAGTGCTGAGTAAGCAAAGTACAGATTTATATGTATGAAAATATAGCAAAAGTATTACTTCATATGCTCACTTAAACCTTTAATCTATGAATTGTTGTGTGTGTCTGTAACCTCTCAGCACTTGAGAGGTGGAAACAAAAGGAATAGGAGTTCAAGACCAGTCTCAGTTACATAATGAGTTTGAAGGTACCTTAGGGTACATGAGACTCTGTTTCAGAATAGATAAATAAATGGAGAAACACACATACACACATAGGGGAGAGAAAAAGAGGAGAGAGAGAGACAGAGAGACAGAGAGAGATGAATTTTGCAATAAGATTTTTGGTTTCTTTAAAAATCCATTTATATTATATGAATTTGTTTTATTTTAGTCCCAGGTGTGAGATAGGCTGCTTCACAGCAGGTGATTATGATTTGCCTCTTGCACCAGCAGGTCATGATTTCTGCCAACTGCAGATTGTTAATCCTGGGAACTCTGGAGAGTAAAAATGAAAGGCCTGAGAGAGCCTTTGAAGGCTGCTTCTCCTGGTTGTGGTTTAGTGAGAAGAAGCTGGAGACATCCTGACAACAAAGATTAGACTTGTCCCAAGAATCACAATATCCATAATCACCAGGAAGTAGCCTAAAGAGGTCTATGTCCACTTTTCCTTCTAACCTTCTTTCTCTGCTACCTAGTGTTGGGTGCTTGGAAGGGAGTAGGATGAAATGAAAGTTGGAAGGGAGATAAAGATATAAAACCCCAATAAAATAGTAAAAAGGAAATTGTACCAACAGATTTTATTTTAATATAATACTTTATTAAATATTCGAGAATTTAATACACCTTCTATAAATTCTCCCAGAGCTACCCCAACCTTCTCAGCCCCTCCCAACATTATATACATTTTCTTTCCATAATCCTCCCTCTCCAAGTTGTGCTCCCAGGTATGGGATCATCTACTAGAGTATAGTTCATCCACTATGGGACAGTACAAATTGTGCTCCTGAGTATGGTATGGTCATATAGTTGACCTGCTAGGGGCTTTACCCTTAAGAAAGCTGACTCTCTCTCCCCTAGAAACCATCAACCGCCAATAGTTAGAGATGGGGATTGGTGATCACCTCCCACTTCACACTAGAATATTGATTGGCATGATCCTGCATAGATAAGCACAACTATTGTGAGTTTATTAGTGTGACAGTCATATGTGTGACAGTCATTAGTGTGACTGTCATGACAGTCATGACATATCCAAATGATGTTTCCTCAGCGTCCTCCTTGACCTCTGGCTCCTTCAACCTTTTTGCGTCCTCTTCTACAGAGGTCCCAGAGCCTTGAGGGATAACTGATACAGATGTACAACTTGTGGTTAACCACTCCACTTTCATTCATTCTCTGCATTTTGTTCAGTTGTGAGTTCCTGAGTTAATCATCATCCACTGTACAAAGAAACGTCTCCGCTGAGGCTTAAGAGCTGTCTGTGCTCATCTCTGTGGAGAGAGAGCGATCTAGCAAAAGTTTGATATGATGTCCATTAATACAATAGTAATAGGTTTATCTCTGGGACCTATAAGCTTCCTGTGATGATTTGAATAAGGATAGTCCCCATAGTTTTACATGGCTAAATGCTTAGTCACCAGGGAGTAGAACCTAGAACTCTTTAATGGCATTTGAAGGATCAGCAGGTGTAGCTTTGTTGAAGTGTGTCACTTGGGATGTGCTTTGAGGTTTCAAAAGCTCATAATAAGACCCAGTCCCCGTCTCTCTTCACTCTTCTTCTTCTTCTTCTTCTTCTTCTTCTTCTTCTTCTTCTTCTTCTTCTCTCTCTCTCTCTCTCTCTCTCTCTCTCTCTCTCTCTCTCTCCCTACATGTCATGGTCCAGTACTATGCTTGCCACGCCTGTTGCCATGTTCTCTGCCATGATGAAAATCTACTAAGACTTTGAAACTGTAAACACACCCCGAATTAAATGCTTTCTCTTATAAGAATTGTTATGATTGTGGGGGTCTCTGCACAGCAAAATAGAACAGTAAAAGACACTCCTCAACCATGAAATTTTGGCAATATTTATAGTACCAAGTATGCATTCTATCCTGTGCAACAAGTCTTAAACCAAATTAGATAGTAGATCCCTAAATATAAATATGTGTGTGTATATATATATATATATACATATATATATATACGAGAGAGAAAATGTATATAAAATATTAATATATAGAGAGAATATATGTTCATATAAAATAATTTGATTGGAGTTAACCTACACAGGGGATAATGCTCACCCAGGAGCAAAGGAGGCCAAATTAATTTTTTTTCAAAAATTAACATTCAAAAGTAAAACGTAGTGCTGGGTCACTTGGCTCAAGTAATAAAGGCATTTACCCCAGTCCTGAATACCTGAGTTTGATTCCTAGAACCCACAAGGTGAAAGAAAAGAACTGACTCCTGCAAGTTCTGCTCTGACCTCCTCAAGCAACACATACATGCACGTACGTATGTACACACACACACACACACACACACACACACATACACAATAAATAAATGAAGAAAGAAAGAAAGAAAGAAAGAAAGAAAGAAAGAAAGAAAGAAAGAAAGAAAGAAAGATCCTCTCTTGGTAGATTTTATTACTTTGTAATACATATAGAGACTATGTATTTGCCTGTATGGTGCTATGTACAAATGTATGTAACATTTGTACTTTGCTTTGTAAAATCAAACTCATGATTTGGTTTTGGTCTGTTTTTGTTTTTATTTTTGTCTTAGCTAATATAATGCAATCATACAACAAATAGTACCAAGGCAGAATGAAGTTACACTTACTGCAAATAGGAAATATTACATCTCAGGAAACTTCAGGTTGCCCTACAGTGACACTTTGAAGACAGTAGCAGCTTGGTTTTTTTTTTTCATCTACTGTGGGACAGGCTGTGACTTTTCTTACATGCCAGAACACACCCAAATGAACATCATAAATAGTATCTGGTGAGGAGAAAGGCCTAACCACAAATCACAGATAGACTAAGTAAGCAGAAAATGTAGTCCAAAACAATATTTCTTAAGGTGAGCATTATTAATCACTTAATTGAAGAATTCACTTCTAAGAAACTTATAAATAGGACTTGGGCTATCACTGCCCTGAAAATTTTAAAATATTTTTTCAAACAGAAGAAAGGTAAACCATTATCACTATAATGAAAAGAAGAAGAAAAAAAACTAAATCACATTGTAAAACGTCAAAAACAGTGAGACAGAATTTTGGTCTAAAAGGCCATGATATTTCCTAACCTAGCAATTTGCCACTGAAAATAGTCGAAATGCATAGACATACATGATTTTCTAGTGAGTGTTGTGATTACTGTGTATGTTAAAAATACTTTTCTGCCGTGTTTGCAGATTTACACAGGAATTGCTGCAGCCCATTCAGAACACACCCAGGTTTCCTGATTCAGTGCCCCAAGAACTCAGCTTGCATTTGCAAAAATCTGCATATATGCAAAGTATGTATGTAAACTGGGAGTGAGTCTGCTCTAAAGTCATATATAATGCCATTGTGGAATTGTATTTCTGATCTAAATTTCTGCAGCAAGAGCCTTGTAAATGATTTCCAGTTACATTATCCTCAAAGTTTCCAAATACGTTGCTGTTTTTCATGCTCCAGCTATTGCAAACCTTGAAAGATTTTCTTCTCAAGCAGCCCTGTGCATTTGTTTATCCTACCCTTTTCCCAGAATGACTGCTGTGATTTTTCCACTATCAAGCTCTTATGTACCCTTTAAGACTCAATGTGGACATCACTGCATTCTGGAATCCTTCCTGGCCCTTTTAGAACTGCTTGCAGAAAACCAGTTTGCACATCCTTATCGCCTGTCTTCATGACACTGTAGCTGTTTATTTAAACATTTATCACCCTACCACAGGTGCTTTTCAGGAGCACAGAAGGGATTGATTTTCCCCCCTGCTCACCTACTGTCAGAGTTTAGCCCATGGTACTGATGCTGAAATGCTGACACTCATTCTCCCTTCAGGTGTTCTCCGCTAAAGGATAAATGAAAGGGAAAAATGACATTGAGAAATAATAGGTAGGTTTTATTAACAAATGCATAACTTTGATCATTCTGAACGTGGGGTTTTCTGATAAGTACTTCTCATGTGAGTGGGTAGGCCTTTAAAGGCTTGGGATCACTCCTTAATTCATTCCTCTGGATCTGAGAATGGCCACCACAATAGATGAGAAAGGGACTCCCTTTACCCATTTAGTCACTGACAGAACTTGGAGCACATTTGGGTGAATTGAGGTAAGATTCACTGGAAGCATTTTCCAAACACAGCTCCCATCTAGCACTTATAAATGTCATTTTTATTTCCTAAGATGAAGTGACAAGTTGAGAGCTGTACACAAGCTGTGCAAAAATGTGACTTGGGCTGAGCCTAGAGTGTTTCTATCTAACTGTCCCAAGGCCTAGGCCTGGAAGCTCATAGCCTCCATACAAACTAATCTTCTGCAAGCTCAGACGTTGACGGCTTTAGCTTCTGGTCTCCACTTGCTAACCTAGACCTCTGAGACTTCCTGCTAATACATTTACTCTTCCTAGTTCTTTCTGAACTCTAGCTAGCTGGTTCAGCTCAGCTGTTCTGGCTCAAATTCCTCTCCAAGTTGGCTGATTCAAATTGGCTTCTCTTGGTTTGTAACTGAATTGCTCTGCTTTGAAAGCCTCCAAACAAAACTGAACTGAAATGCACTGAATTGAATTCCATTCGATTCTCTCTCCCTCACTGCTCTTTACGTAGCCTCTCTTTCCTGTCTATTCTTGTGAGAGTTAAGGAATATCTTATCTCTGACTCATTCTGTCAAGTCTTTCTGATATGTCACTTTGTCTTCCTCCCCCCCCCACCCCCCCTCCCGCTGACCCCCGCAATTGGACGTCATTGTTTGGGATCAAAGGTGTGTACTAAGGACGTGTCTGTAAAAGGGATTAAAGGTGTATGGCATGTCTGCATTCAGCCAGATCATATCTTTGGAAGTCATCTTTTGCCAGAGCATCCATGTTGCTGAATTAAAATTCCTCTACAATTACTAACTAGACCTGACCTTACTAAGTTTCTACTATAAAACCAGACTGAGTGTATTCAGGGTAGTATGACTAGAGACACAAATCTAAGGAGTTAAAGAGTAGACTAATGTGTAATCCTATATTTATATATAGGATATATAAAAACAAGAACCTATATTCCTGTCAAATAGGTCTCAGGAAAGATCTTGAATGCAGCCAGCAAATCAATGTCTTGTGCCTTAAGAAGGTTCTAGAATGAGTTGGAATTCACAGCATGTAAACACTATCAATCTCTCTTCTGTAAACTCTTATACTTTATAATAACTTATAATATTCAAAGTTTCAGGTATATTACACAACGTAATATTCAATAGCACAAAATTGTAAAGCATGAGGGTTTTTATAAACAGTTAAGAAACTAGGAAAAATAGCAACAAACCCGTAAGACTTTTTTAATGCAAAATAATGCAGTTTTCTAATAAGCAACATGCCACAGAGTGTACTTAAATTGTTCCTACATGAGGAGCTTCCAACTAGTGCAGCAGGAGGCCTGAATGTGTTAGAAATACCTCTGAGGTTCTTGGTGTCTATGTCTGTAGCCATCCTCGAACACACCTGCATATCCTGTCTCCACGGCTCGAGATACTCAGCTGTTGCCTTATTTATAATAGCCAGAAGCTGGAAAGAACCCAGATGCCCCTCAACAGAGGAATGGATACAAAAAATGTGGTTCATTTACACAATGGAGTACTACTCAGCTATTAAAACGAATGAATTTATGAAATGCCTAGACAAATGGTTGGACCTGGAGGGCATCATCCTGAGTGAGGTAACACAATCACAAAAGAACTCAAATGATATGTACTCACTGATAAGTGGATATTAGCCCAGAAACTTAGTATAGTGAGATATAAGGTACAATTTGCAAAACACATGAAACTGAAGAAGAACAAAGACCAAAGTGTGGACACTTTGCCCCTTCTTAGAATTGGAAACAATCACCCATGGAAGGAGTTACAGAGACAAAGTTTGGAGCTGAGACAAAAGGATGGACCATCTAGAGACTGCCATATCCAGAGATCTATCCCATAATTAGCCTCCAAACGATGACACCATTGCATACACTAGCAAGCGTTTGCTGGAAGGACCCTGATATAGCTGTCTCTAATGAGACTAGGCCGGGGCCTAGCAAACACATAAGTGGATGCTCACAGTCAGCTATTGGATGGATCCCAGGGCCCCCAATGGAGGAGCTAGAGAAAGTATCCAAGGAGCTAAAGAGATCTGCAACCCTGCAGGTGCAACAACATTATGAACTAACCAGTACCCCGGAGCTCTTGTCTCTAGCTGCATATGTATCAAAAGATGGCCTAGTCGGCCATCACTGGAAAGAGAGGCCCATTGGACACGCAAACTTTCTATGCCTCAGTACAGGGGAACGCCAGGGCCAAAAAATGGGAAAGGGTGGGTAGGGGAGTGGGGTGGGGGGGAAGGCGGGGGGACTTTTGGGCTAGCATTGGAAATGTAATTGAGGAAAATATGTAATAAAAAAAGATATTCAGCTGTTGCATCTGTTTTAACAACGTCATGATGGAGCACAGGTGAAGGATGTGTTATGTCCAGACCTCTGGTCCCCACAGACCACCAAAGACCACCAGGAGGCCAGCACGTATGCAAAAGTGAAAAGTCTCTATTCAAGCTCAAACTTGGACCGATCCATCCTCTCCCACACAGTGATGGGTGTGGAAGCTGCTGAGCTGGTGTCAGCCTTATCTTTTATACAGTTTAAGCTGAGTAAGGGGCTTTCTAACTTGGCAGTTACATGATTGGTTGGCATTTCAGAAATCATAGTTTGCCTGAAATCTTAGCTAACATCATAAACTTTGCTATAACTTGAGTCGTTTGCCCTGGACATGACACAGGGCATTACCTCTTATCAAGAATAGAGTGGCTATTACTTGGTTCCTGGAACAAACTGTGGTTTTTCCAGTTACCAAGTTCAAACTGAGGACAGGCTAGACATCAGATGCGGTTTGAAAACAAAATAGAATTAGCTGGCTCGGTCATTCAAATAAACATCTCTTGAGACTCTACACTTAGACATATTTTTAACGCCAAGAATCCAATTACAACCAAGTTATTTCAAGGTACTACACAGATAAGGTCTAATCTGCTCATAGGATCTAAAGGTTCGGGTAAAATGGTTTATATGAACAACTGAGATCTTCTTAGAAAAAGACAGAGAGAAAAAAATATCTAGTTTCCTAGGGATTGAGAATTCACTAGGGACTCTTACCCTCAAAAGAGAGCGTTCTATAAGTTTTAGGTTCAAGAAGGCTTGACATTTTTGTTGCTCTCAGGATTTGATGCCACAAAAGGAAAGAGTAGCAGTTCAGGGAGATATCTTTGTGGTTTATTCTATCCTGTAAAGGTTTAGAGGCAGGGACTTAGAGCATTGGTTATACTCATAAGCAATCTATGTAACACATATATTACATTTGTAAACTTTTTGTCAGTCTCCTCCCCTCAATGTTTTTCAGAGCTTGAACATAATGAAAACAATGCATTGTAGAAAGACTTTCCCACAGCTGCAAACAACAGCCATGCTAGCTTACAAAAATGTAGAAGTGTAAATGTGAACAGTTTAGAAAATCATTAAGATATATAATGCTGTTTTGATCTGATTTCACCAAAAAAAAATGAGTAAAAAATATTAACTGACACTTGAAAGGAAACATTAAATTTAATGGGAAAGGCACTTTTCTGTGAAACAGATCTAACCATCTGACATACTAGATCAATGGATATATGAATGATGGATAATTTCCCATAATACTCTCTATCTTGAGTCTTTGATGCTAACATCATCATTTGGACATCTAAGTGTGAGGAGCAAAGACTTGTTAAAACAATTGTGAGCAATCTGATTTAATTATAAGACTTCCTTCTGGAGTCCACAGCTATTGTCCTGTCTATAATATCTTACAAGTATGAGTTGCTTGTTTTCTTTCAATCTACAGATAAGAGATATTTGATAATTTATTTACAAGGAAAAAAACTGTTTAAAATGTCAAGTGATGTAAAAATGGAATACTGAAATTGGAGAAAAGTCTCAGTGGGTGGGAACATTTCTTGTACAAACATGAGGATATGAGTTCTATTGTTAGCTCTCATGACCAGAACTCGAGCAATGTGGGAGGTGAGGGAGACCAAAGCACCCTGTCAAAACGAGTTGGGTGAATGGTGATAAACCAGGCAGAACAGAAGATATTTTAAAAATCTGGCTTCCACACGTGCATGCACTAACATGTACCCCTCCTCCACACACAAAACCCCACACTAAAATCAGAGCCACATTTTGTATTAAATCCACAGTTAAAAATCAAAAAGGAGGTGGGACTGTCAAGGAAACAGACAAATAAATAGTCAGAATCTTTTTCGTGGAGAATAAAATAGCACTTTACTGTCAGAAGGGGAAATGCTGGATAATTGAAGTCAAGAGTAAAACCCACATCATGTCAATGCCAAGAAGGCAAAAAGAGCTAGTAGGTGTTTGTGGAAGTATGAGAAAAAGTTTACTTTATTTTTTTTATTAATTGGTTATCTTATTTATTTACATTTAATATGTTGTCCTCCTTCCCAGTCTCCCCTCCACAAATCCCCCATCCCATCCTTTCTCCCCTTTGCCTCTAAGAGGGTACTCCCCATGCACCCACCCACTCTGGTCTCACCCCTCTAGCATCCCTCTATGCAAGCTTCCAGAGGACCAAGGGCCTCCCCTCCTATTGATGCCAGATAAGGCAATCTTTCCTATATATGCACCTGGAGCCATGGGTCCTTCCATGTGTATTATTTGCTCTGTGGTTTAATCCCTGGGAGCTCTGGGTGGTCCAGTTAGATGACACTGTTGTTCTTCCTATGGAGTTGCAATCCCCATCTGCTCTTTCAGTCCCTCCCCTAACTCTTCCATTGAGGTCCCCTGGCTCAGTCCAATGGTTGGCTCTGAGTATCTGCATCTGTCTTAGTCAGATGCTGGTAGAGCCTCTCAGAGAACAGTCATATTAGGCTCCTGTTAAATTTTAATGTTTCAGTTTGGGGCTATAAGAATGTTTTTATAACACCAAGTTCATTATTAAAATTAATAATAATGAGTTATAGATTACGGTATTAATATTACTCAGTTTAATTTTCCCCTCAACCTTTAAAAAAACCTACTATGTATCTATGTATCATTTTCTTCTACTCAGCCCACTCCAAAACAGAAACAAAGCATCAAATACAGTAGCTTACTTAACATTGTCTCTAAAATTTAAATAAAACATGGTTTGTAAAGCTATCCGATTCCTGGAATGGCAGCATTTACAGTAGAACACAATAAGTTAGCAGCTAGTCCATGCTTGCATTAGAAGCCTTTGGCCCTATATTGCAGTGTTCACAAGGAGTGCAGTCATTGGGGTGGGTACCTACTAGATTTTCATGTGATTGGAAAAGCCAACAACAGTAGATGATGATGTTTAATCAGGAAGAAGATAACAGGTTAATATCAGCACTGCTTTGTTGTTGGTTTTTTTTTTTTTCAAGTACAGTTTTTTTTTTCCACAGTGACAAAAGACTGCTTAAATGAAAATGGCCCTTGTTGTTGAAATGGTCACTGTTGTTAATTTCTCCACCTGTGGGACAGACGCAGTTGGAATGAGCTTGTGAGAGAAATTTGGGGAATGGAGATGATGTGATACTTAGAAAAAGTTTAGAATATGATGAACAGACCGCCATGGATTATTATTTTGATGGCACTTCAGAAGACCAAAATGCTAACAGGTAGAGGAATTGGAAAGACTGCTCATGAATCTTGCAGAAAGAAATAAGGAAGCATATGGAATTGCATTAGATGCCACTCATATGATATTTAAGTGATAAATTAGTCTGTTATACTCATGTCTTAAGACTCTGTCTGAGGTTAAGTTTAAAGGGTACCCAATGATTAATCTTAGAAAGAAAGTTCAAGTCAGCACAGCATCAGGCTGTCAAAGTTTTGTTAAAGAGATAGCCCTCAAAGGAGGGCTTCACTGGCACAAATCTCTAGGCCCTATTGCTCTGACACACTCATTCTTTTGAGATTTCTCAAGGAAAAGCATTTCCTCAGTTCAAATAGTACAGTACAATGAACTTCTAGATGCCTGGGATCCCTGCAGGGAGACCTGGTCAGCTCATTCTCATGGCTGCCTCATCCTATCATATTGCGCTGGGATTAATCCACTTTTCCATAAGTATTTGAGCTACAGATAGATACTTTCAGTGAAAGCTAGCCTCTCTCTCTCTCTCTCTCTCTCTCTCTCTCTCTCTCTCTCTCTCGGGAGAAAGTAGAAGATTATTAGGACAAAGTACTGTAGATTGTACCCCTCCCCATTCATCAACTGTCTTAGTTAGGGTTTCATTACTATGAATAAACACCATGACCATGGCAACTCCTATAAAGGAAGATATTTCATTGGAGTGGCTTACAGTTTCAGCAGCTCAGTCCATTATTGTGGCAGAAAGCATGGTCCTAGAGAGGTAGCCGAGAGTTCTACATTTTAATCCATAGGCAGCAGAAGGAGATTATGTGCCACACTGGGTGTAGCTTGAGCATAGGAAACTTCAACACCTACTTCTCCAGTGACACACTTTCTACAATAGGGCTACACCTACTCCAAGAAGACTACATATACATCCTAATAGTGCCACACCTTATGACCAAACATTCAAGCACATGAATGTATGGAGGCCATACCTACTCAAACTACCACACCAACTACTCAACATATCCATTTTCTACTTGTCTCAGTAGCTGAAGGTAGAAGACTGAAAATCATCTTTTGGAAGAAACTCAACTAGACAAGAGTTGCTGTCTGTGTTCATCCAGAAACACAGGTAGGCAGGAGAGTCTTAAAAAACACTCAAGCAAATTATCTGGACTTTTTTTTGACACAGCAATTTCAGTTTTGCATTTGGAGCCCAACCACTATCCTCTTCAGCAATCCTCCATGTCCATTTATTATTGCTCACATATATATATATATATTCCTTGTTAAATTAAAGCCACTTTCCTTCACACAGATGATACAAGTAACTACCTGACATTTTCCTCATTGGAAATATTTTCCTCACAACTTTATTTCAAGGCTCCCCTTGAATATAGCTGTATTGAAGTCATGACCCATTTGGGGCCTGACCCATAAGTCAAGTTCATCCCATCTGCAACCCAGTCTGAGCTTCCCTTCCCCTTCTATAAAGTATAGATAGAAACTAAGGGGTTGAATTGAGTGACAGAAGGGTCTGTTCACACTTACTGTTTCTTAAGTCTAATTCTGCCCTGTCAAGGTCATTCTCATGGACAGTCTCTCTACTTTGGCAAGAGAGAAAACAGTTTCACCAACGTCTTCACACTAACCATTCCCACATCCAAATACATCAATCCCAACTATAAACTGAGAGTGTATGAATGAGTTCACAAAGCTCATATTGCTGCCACAAGCCCAGTTTAGCTAGGAATCCTGATTTTTACCTTGGTCCTATAGGCAATCATGGAGATGTGCAATATCAAATTGAACTCAAAACCTATACCTAATAATCTTCCAATTGGGCATTGCTCACTCCCTGAAACACAGGAAAGTAAGCAAATGTCTAGAAATGTTTTTGAGTAAATATCATGGAAAAATCATTAAAACTTAGACATTTTGCAAATCCTATCCTCCTGAGGACTTGACTATCCCTAGTGAGCTTTCTGGGTCTGAAATTTTTAAGTTGAGAACTTCCATTAACAATTGTGACTTTGAATAAAAGTGACTCATCCAGTGTCTTGTGCATTAAGCAGCACTGTTGCTCACTCTCCCTCCATATTATCATTAGGACTATTGTGTTCTCTCAGCCTTTCCCAGGTTCCTTTAAATGCTCCTCTGACCTTGTCAATCAGTGGAGCTATTGCAATCTTCTGCTGTGGCTTTAAGACCTTATTATGTCTATTACTGTTAACAAGGGGAAATCATGTTCATCTGTCTGACCATCAGCGTTGCCATCAGCAGAGCAGGGCTACCACTGTCCTTGCTAGAGAAGATGTGCTCATCTTTCCAGTGAAATCCTGAAGGCCTTGGTGAGTGGTGATTCCTGCTTTCATCTGCCTCCTCACAATGGATCCACTCTACCGTGTCCTCAGTATTTTCATTTCTTATTAGATTCTTGTCCCAGCATCCCTGTAAATGATTTCCTGGGAAAGGGAAAATAATATATCTCTAATGGGATATATAATCAATGTTTTCATTATAGAAATGGAAATCTTTGGTGCTATAACTTACCGGAACACCTACTAATTTGAAGTGATAAATAAAATTTGATTTCTACGGCAAAAAAGTGTTTAATCTGAATTATGCATACAAAACTTTATTGTAATATTCTCATTTGATCATTTATGCTTCCCTCTTTTTCATGTTTTATTAATTTATGTATTTCACAATCAAGCCTGATGGTCCAAGTGCAGTCTTTGAACACAGGATGGACTGTGAAAAAGAGTTTAGATTTAGGCTTATGAATAATTTGCATCTGAGAATAGGCAATAATTGCATAGAAGACTTGAAATCCTCTAGGTTATATTATTGTGCTGTTACATCAAGAAAGGGGTAAATGTTTATCTACAAGTAAATATCCTTACACAAGGGTTCTTCCAGGGTGCTTATGGCAGGCAAGTGAAATGTTGCAATGTCTTCAGAAATCTTGAAAAGATACTTAATTACAAATCACATCCATCTGACAAGGAAAAGTGATTTTAAAAAAAAATTAGCTATCAGAATTCAAAACAGCCTGGAGATTTTCAAAAGAAGTTGTACTCTTTCAAAAGTTTCAAATTGCGGTACAAAATAACAAGGCACACTGCCTTAAAGAAGAAGAAAGTTATACTGTGGTAGTTTAATAGATTAACACCAACACATCTAGTGAATAAAATGAGATGCAGCTGGAGGAACTCTAGAGACCCCCCCCCCCCCACCTGGAGCTTTTACTGACATGGAGGAAGATTTATTTAGCTTGTATTTCTAGGTCACTGTCCATCACTAAGGGAAGTCTGGGCAGGGACTCAAGGAAGACGCTTGAGGTGGAAACCTTGCAAAAATGATGCTTATTGGTTTTCTCCCAGGCTCACATCCAACAACCATTCATAGATATCCCAAATCCACCTGCCTATGGAGGGTAGAGGTTCCATTCTTAAAACAAATAAGTTAATTAACAATGAGACAATATCACTTAACACTGATAACTATCATGTGATGATCTTAAAAGCAAGAGCCTGTTTCCTAGATCAATTAGTAAACAGATTTTGCCAACAAGTGTTATGCTATCACAACTGCATTATCTACTGAGAGACCAAATCATATGGGTTCAGACTCCATCTTAGAGAACCTGACCTAAGGTTGACCTCAAGTAAACGAACAGGCCAGTACCTAGCACCAGTTGCCAGGTTATTCCCCAACAAGACCTGTATCTAATACCAGCTTCTAGCCCACCTCCCCCAACAAAACCTGCATGTAGCACCAATTTCTAGGTTATTCTTCAACAAATCTGTACCCCCAAGTTATAAGCCCACCCCTGATACTTCAATTCCTAACAACCACCAATCAGGAGGATAGCAGAAGTTATGTTTATGGTTTGGCTCCCAGCATCATCCAATTATGTTAAAGGCAATAATGGCCCCCCCAATCAGATGTGTAGAAAGCTAGCTATCCCCTTCTTGCCTCTATAAACGCTTGCCAGAAACTAGACACGGGGCTCCACTTTCTTGCTGTGTCAGGGTTGGTCAAGAGCCCAAACTCTAGAATAAAGAGACCCTAATGTGATTGTATCAGTAAGGCTCCTCGGTGGTCTTTTTAGGTTCACTGACATTTTCTGGCACAACACTACAAGTATTGGAGAAGTTCAAGTATATGTGTATGGCTACAATAAGTTGCCGAAAAGCAATCATATTGTTTGGCTTCTCAAAAGAAGAAAGGAAAAAAGAAAGAAAGAAGAAAGAAAGAAAGAAAGAAAGAAAGGAAGGAAGGAAGGAAGGAAGGAAGGAAGGAAGGAAGGAAGGAAGGAAGGAAGGAAGGAAGAAAGAAAGAAAGAAAGAAAGAAAGAAAGAAAGAAAGAAAGAAAGAAAGAAAGAAAGAAAGAAAAGAAAGGAAAGGAAAAGGAAAAAAAAAAAGCTTTCTTGGAGAAACTGCCCTGGCATCTAGCCCAACCCTACCCCATCAATGATGAGAGCCATGAAAGAGTTTCTTATGTTAATTACTATAAAGGCTCTTCCTAACATGGCCTCCACCCCCACTCCTGATCTCTTCTCAGGAAGGTTATGATTAAATGAATCACTACCTGCACAATACTACAAAAATAATTAGCTTTATAAATAAGCAACAGCCAAGATTGCTTTAAACTGGGGGGAGGGGTGGGGTGGAGGAGAGCCTGTATAACCCTATGAGCATAAAGCATAAAACCTTCCTCT
Organism: Mus musculus; assembly: GCF_000001635.26. Classification (NCBI taxonomy): domain Eukaryota; kingdom Metazoa; phylum Chordata; class Mammalia; order Rodentia; family Muridae; genus Mus; species Mus musculus. Next base: position 52,330,813 of record NC_000070.6, read on the forward strand.
CCAGGCAGGAATTTTTGGCTAGGCACAGAAAAGTTGTCAATGTAGTTTTTTATTTTGAAGAGCACTTCAAAAAATTACTTCCAAAAATAATTTTCAAAAAAATTACCTTCAAAATATCTACTTCAAAAAATAGAAACTTCATCATCTTCAATGCTCTGTTTTTTAAAAACTAAATGATACAGAAAGCAGCTACTTAAGTATTTTTTTCTTCCCATGAACATAACTAAAGGAATCTTGACTATAAGGGAAATAGGATTTAAAAAAATAATAATAAGATTTTAAAAGCTATGTCTCATCTTCTTTAGTCCAGTATGGAATAGAGCATAGAGGCCAAGAAAGACAAGAAGACCTGAAGAGAAATAAATGGGTGAGACACTTTCAGAGCCTCCCTGTGTAACTCTTCGCTACCGTACACAGTTCACATGTGGGACATGTGTACAGGAACAAATAGCCTATTCTAACACTGTATTCTTTGGTAGGAAACCAGAGACCATATCCAGGAGCTGCTTCTTCATAATTCTTAATCTCTTATGGCTGATCCAAGTCATATCCAGTGAATTACAGGTATTTGTGTTATAACATCTAAGCAGTTGCTTGAGTGCAAATGTCTTTCACCAGAGGCCAATCATTGTCTTAAAGCACAGTTAAAGCATAGTTGCATAGTGGGCCCTATGTGAGACTCTAAGCAAGTTTCTATGGAAAAAGAGAACTTTGACTAAGTAGGGGGGAGCAGAGGGTTTCAATGCAGAGCCCAGATTTTTAGTGATGCCAAGAAGGGAATGCATGTAATTTGTAAAGCACCCACGGGGCCCTAAAACATGATTAGTCAAACACACAGAGACATTTTCAAACCTTTCCTTAATTGTAACAGATGGCTGAGCAATAAATTTCTATTTCAAGCTAAAGGATGTGCTGCAAATATATCTGGCTGAAGTCCAGGCTTGCCAACATAGTATTTCATTGTTGGAAAAAGACTGAGTCTGTATTAGGGGACTGTTAGACTTGGCCCCATTAGCTGCCTGGGTGGAACTGTAATTATTGAAATTGAAACATTTAATGGAAGGCAACCATGAACTTAAAAGGAACAAGCTTTGTATAATTGTCTCCTTGCATACAAAAACAAAAGAAAGAAAAGAAAGAAAATCAAAGTTAAACACTAGACAGGTTAAATAATTTATTCTTCTCATACTGCTAGTTAATTACAAAACTAAAATCCAAACTTAAACACCCAGTTTTCCACTTCACCAGTGAGAATAACACTCAAAGAGAGAAACTAATAACTCGCCCAAAGTTATGCAGATAGATGGTAACAATATTTTATGTATATTCTGAACATCTCACTGGAGGTCTGATTTCTGAGCCATACTCTTGAAGACAGGCTGTAAAAGAATCCTCAGCTTTTGGCTTGTAAGAGAGTTTCCTGTTGAGGAATGAACAGAACGGAGGAGTAAGTGTTGTGTCTGGAATTAAAAGGACACAAATTCTAATCAGTGTTGTAACTAAGTAGACTGGTGACACGCAAATCTCATAAAACCTCTGCATATTCACTAACAGTGAAGAAAAGGGATACAGAAGTACCAAGATCTTTGACGTGAGCTTCCAGTAAAAAAGTGATATGTCAACCACCCACCAAGCATTCTGCACCTTAGCTGGGCCATTTTTGATATCCACATCAAAACTGTTCAGATTTTTTTACGGTATAAATTGTCAGTATGCCATTAACTTGAAATTGTTTTATTATGTGAAAACTACATAAGCCACCACTTTGTGTCTTCAAATCAGAGGTAGAAGCTGGACTAGAGAAAAGAAAATGGTACATTCAGATAATTTTCACCCATCCACGAGTACACTTCAACCCGAGAAACCTTTGAAAGCTTTGCTGTTTCCGTTTCAAATTTTGAGACATATTCTCACACTGTAACCCAGGTGGTCCTGGAATTCTTTAAGCGGCCCAGGATGCCCTCAAACTTCCTTTTGTCTACACTTCAACAGTGCTTAGCTTAAAGGTGCAGGCTCCCCTGTCTAACTTTAGGCTTCTCATTACTCTATTTCAATAAACAGTCATTATGATGGAGTCTTTCAAACACTGACTAAACCTATGTCCTCCTCACAGGAAATGCCTCATTCCTTCATTCTCTTCCCACTCATACATCTGAAAGAAACAAAATTAGATATAAAACCATGAGTTAGAGGGAAAAGAGAGTGGTAGGAAGCCTTGTTGGCTGTCAGAGAGATCTGGTGAAACTGGCCTTTCCTCTGGACCCTTCAGCTTATTCCTGGTGTGTGCATCAAGAAACCCAACATCAATTCACAAACCCTGAGTCAAGGAACTAGGAATTATTCTTTCATTTGGTGGACAAGCAATTGATCCTGCAACACAGAGACTTATGGAATTGACCCTGTTCACATGTTCACACAAATGCAGCAATGCAAGGACATTGCAAAGGAGGAAGTCCAGAAAGATCATCAGAGAAATGGTCTTGACAAAAGACACATAAAAAAGAAGCAAGATGCAGTAAATCAAATGTCCCAGAAATAGATGTGGCAGTTATTGCTAGCAATAGGTCCTTGAGGTCATCAGGCTGATGGATCTGGGGAACGGACATGATGAGTGCCACCAGCATGGTGACGAGCAAGCATGAAGAGTTCATGAGGTCACTTCATTAGCTTTTAGAATGAGGGACTTTGTACAGTTTCCCTGGAACACTCTTCTTAAGGCTGTCTGACATATAAACAAAACTTAATCCTATAAAGAAGTTTATTTCTGCCACAGGAAAAACGTTGACATTTTCTCACTTAAAATGTAGGGATATGGGTATATATGTGGTTTTAGTACAAAATTTTATCTTTGTAGCTAACACAAAGTTACTGAATTACGTACAGCTTTGGAGGTTAGAAGTTTCAAATGCATTTTTTTTTCAAAATTTATTACCGTGTGTGTGTGTGTATTCAACTTGTGAAATTTGAGTCTCTCTTTCAGCATGTTGACCCTAGAAATCAAACTCATGTCATCAGACTTAGTGGTATTTCCCTACTGAGCCATCTCTCTGGTCCTGAAATGAATCTTGTTTACTAAAATCGAGAGGTCTGAAGCTTTAAGAGGAAAAGAATTCTATTTCCTTACTACTATGGTTTGGATGTAACAGGTTCCTTGGCAGACTCACAGATGTTAGCACTTGGGCCCAAGGTGGTGATGCTGTTTAGGAAGGTTGTAGAACCTTTAGGAGGTGGAGACTCATTGGCCGACATATGGGCTAGCCTTGGGGTTTATAGCACAGACCTGCCTCCTGTTCTCTGTATTCCAAAGGCCAATGGAATGTGACCAGCAGTGTCTAGACCCTGCTGCCTTGTTCCCCACCTCCACCATGATTAAAGAATACTGTTGAACTATAACCAAGATAAGTCCTTATCTTGCTTCTTCTTAGGGATTTTGTTACAGCAACAAGAGAATTAACTCAGATTCTTATGTTCTCTACTTTCTGTAGCCAGCCTGCATTCTTTACTCCCATCTTCAAAGCACAAGTCTAGTCCTGGGCCGGACCTTCTACCTATCTTTGAGTCTCTTGCCTTCCTTATATTGACCCTTATGATTACACTGAACCCACCTGGGTAATCCAGAATAATCACTCCATCACATATCCCTTAATGTCATCATAATTGTAAAATCCCCTTAGAGGTATTCTTTTTTAAAATTTTTTAATTTTTTTATTAGATATTTTCTTTATTTACATTTTAAATGTTATTCCCTTCCCTGGTTTCCCCTATGAAAACTCGCATCCCAACCCCCTTCCCCTATGTCCATGAGAGTGTTCCCCCACCCAGCCTCCCTCTCCCGATTCCCCATCCTGGCATTCCTCTAAACTGGGGCATCCAGCCTTCACAGGACCAAGGACCTCTCCTCCCATTGATGTCCGACAAGGCCATCCTCTGCTAGATATGCAGCTGGAGTCATGGTTCACTCCATGTGCACTCTTTAGTTGGTGGTTTAGTCCCTGGGAGCTCTTGGGGGGGGGGCTGTTTAGTTGATATTGTTGTTCCTCCTATGAGGCTGCAAACCCCTTCAACTCCTTCTGTCCTTTCTCTAACTCCTCCATTGGGGACCCCATGGATGGCTGTGAGCATCCACCTCTGTATTTGTCAGGCATAGGACAAAATAGCCACCAACAGATTGGGAAAAGATCTTTACCAACTCTAGATCTGATAGAGGGCTAATATCTAATATATACAAAGAACTCAATAAGTTAGATTCCAGAGACCCAAATAACCCTATTAAAGTGGGGTACAGAGCTAAACAGAGAATTCTCAACTGAGGAATACCAAATGGCTGAGAAGCACTTAAAGAAATGTTCAACAACCTTAGTCATCAGGAAAATGCAAATCAAAACAATCCTTAGATTCTACCTCACACCAGTCAAAATGGCTAAAATCAAAAGCTCAGATGTCAGTAGATGCTGGTGAGTGCCGCAGACCGAATACTCCTCCATTTTGGTGGGATTGAAATCTGGTACAACTACTCTGGAAATCAGTCTATCAGTTCCTCGGGAAATTGGACATAGTATTACCTGAGGACCCAGCTATACCACTCCTGGGCATATACCCAAAAGATTATCTGTCATATAGCAAGGACACATGCTCCAGTATGTCCATAGCAGCCTTATTTATAATAGCCAGAAACTGGAACAAAGCCAGATGTCCTTCAACAGAGGAATGGATACCGAAAATGTGGTACATTTACACAATGGAGTACTATTCAGATATTAAAAACAATTTGGATATTAGCCCTTAGAGGTATTCTTAAGGACTTGGGGTAATTAGTATTCAGATATTGTTAAGTATGAATAAGGATAATTTAATGAATATGTGTTGTAAGCACTCTTTCTTGGGATAAATGAAACTCTTGGAAACAAGACATTTAACTCTTTAAATGAGAGCATGAAGTTATGCCTGCATGCCTTGAACAGAAAGTGGCTGCCAAGGGTCTCCTTCTTTGTCTTCTTGAACAGTCCACAGTAATTTGAGGAACCACTCATGAGTAAGTACCACTGCAACCATTTCTCTCTACTACAGAAAGCACTTAGGGGGGCTTTGCAGCACTCATGACCATTTCAAGTAGTTGCACTAGCATAGAGAGGCTCCTCTCTAGATAGTACAAGGTATTTGGAAGACTCTACTCTAGGCAAGGCAAGATTCCATGAACTCTAGATGACATACTGTTCGCCCTCAGTTATTCTCACTGAGGACTGAAGAAAGAAGACCTCCCAGTAACACACACACACATACACACACACACACACACACACACACACACACACACACACACAACTCTATTTAGTGCTATATGAAATCTTGGGACTTATGGAACTAGACACCTTGCACTATCACCCTGAGGTGGATAGAAAATAATCTGAACACAAATTTACCAAGCCAAATACTACCTATATGAGCAACCTATTTCTTGGTCCTGGTGAGTCAACCTGGTAGATTTCTGTCCTATGCATTAACTGTTCGACTCCAATAAAAGACTTCTCAAGAATTACTTTAATCTACATGTGATTTTATTTTGTGTAGAATGGGCTAATCTGGCTACTCAAAGTTCAAAGACATACCCTTAGTACTTTTAGCCCCAGACTCACCTAGAAGCAGGGGGAAGGCAGCTGAAGAGTTCCAGACAGAAACTGGGAACAGAACCTGCAAAGCACTGAGAGGACAGATGGTGAGAGACTATAAACAACCAAGGATGAAAGCTCCAGGCTCCACGTGCTGGAAAAGTTCCTGAGAACTACCAAGGGTTACAAGCTATGGGTCCCAGCACACAATGATCAGAAATTATAACACTAGCTGCTCGCTGCTGGCTGCTGGCATTAAAAATCCACAGCAAAAAAGTCTCATCTGTGAGTGCCAAGAGATCTATAACCCTCTGGCTTTTAAAGCCTGGAGAGCCTTAAGCCTCTAGTTCTCACAACCTAGAGCAATAAGCCTCTGGGTTTGGAAATCCAACCCGCATCCATCTGGCACCCCAATACTTAGCACTGCCAATGCAAAGGAAGCTGTGCCTTGCCTATTCATTATTTTCATCCAAAAGGAGCCAAATGACCCTTGGGCAGCCATTGGTGACTCTTTCACCGTGCACATTAATATATTCACAGCTTCCAACAATTAAAAAATGCTGTGTTTGAGAGTTCTCTGACCAAAAATCTAAAATTGTTGATTTGAAGTTTTAAAAACTTACACATTCATCTCCACGTACCCTCCAGGTTTCTTGGACCAAATACCCTATGTTGAAAAATGATAAAATCGCAACCCCTCTCATTTTTTCTGTCACTCAAATCCTAAGATCCTTAAAAAGTCCCCCTTCTTGATTCCATTTCCATCTTTAACTCAGGCCTTCCGATCTAGACCCTCAATTATATCAAAGGCATGGGAACATATCACCTATCATCATTTTTTTCATTCTTCATTTCCAACATACTTCCAGAGTTACATCTTAACAACACCACATAAAGGAACTTATTTGAATGAAGCATAACTCATAAATCAAGAAGCAGCAAACTGAAAGGGGCTGCTCTCCAGCAAGTTTGAAGGTCAAGTTTTTCCTCTTGCGCTCAATAGAGCTACAAGGCACAGAAACTCTCCGACTGGGTGAAGCTAAGTACCCAGTTGTGTGGCATGAGTCTACGAAGAGTCTATAACCAAGGAGCTTCTTGGCTGTTTGCGTTAGACCAACCCTCAGATGGGTTTTCTTTTGCTTTGTCTTGTTTTCTTTTGCAGTCAGTTATAATAAATCAAGTTCACTTTCGGCTTGCTTACTTATGAGTTCTGGGTAGAGAAAAAGTCTTAAGGCAATGACCTCCTCATTTGTTAAAGTGTAATAATGTGTCAGACTCTTCTTAATGGTCACCTATTGTTTAGCAAGATAAAAATCCAATTACCTCAGTTTGGCAATCAAAACCATTACACCTTCCTACCCCAATCTGTTTTTCCTTCTAATCCTTTTTTTATATCCTACCCACATAAAGTACTCAATTCCTCCATAATATGACCCTGAGAACTGACTCATCATATTTCTGGAATCCCTGGCATCTTCCTATACCTTGATATTCAAGCCAACCTTTTTGTAAGCCTAAGGTACCAACCACATCTGTTAATTCCTCTAAACACCTCTTCCATGGGGGCAGTACTCCATGGAAAGAGTCATTCCCATGAACAACAACAAAAACACACTAGTTCTTTTCATATTTAATTTCATTACTTTTTTATTATATATATTTTATTGGACATTGTCTTCATTTACATTTTAAATGTTTTCCTCTTTCCAGGTCTCCCCTTCAGAAACCCCCTATCCCATCCCGCCTCCCTCTACCTCTATGAGGGTACTCCCCTAATCTCCCCCCCCCCACTCCTGTCTTTCTGCCCTGACATTCCCCTATACTGGGGCATCAAACACCCTCAGTCCCAAGGGCCTTTCCTCACACTGATGTCCAACAAGGCTATCCTCTGCCACATAAGTGGCTGGAGCCATGGGTTGCTCTATGCGTATTCTTTGGTCGGCAGTCAAGTCCCAGGAGCACCGAGGGGTCTGACTTGTTGACACTGTTGCTCACTGTTGGGCATTGGGCTATACACAGACAGTCTGGTCTCCAGTTGAGTTGAGATGTTGAACCCCAGGACCTGGTGGTGATAATTCACCTACATGGGACAGAAGGAGTTCTCTCATGGCTCCTGGGACCCTGTCTCCTGTTGAAGTTACCACCCCCTCAGTCCCCACAAGAGAAGCATGGTTAGTAGTTACATAGGCAATATCCCAAGCTTCTGTCCTTCAGGCTAGACTCCTCCCCAGTTACCTAGCAACAGAAAAGATAGCACAATACTTGAAGAGGGGCTGTTTGGTCCCTCCTCACTCTCTAACTCCTCACTCCTCTTTGTCTTCTCTTCTCTCTCCTCTCTCTTCCTCTCTCTCCTTCTTACTCTCTAGCCTTTCTTCTCTCTCTTTCCTATGCCCCTTCTCCTCTTGGCCATGGCTGGTCTCTCTCTCTTTTACCTTCTCTCCTTTCTCCCTGCCTTTCTATAATAAAGCTCTAAAATCATAGAAGGTCTCTGCTCATCAAGGCCCACTGTGCAGACTCTCATCTGTCTGGGAACCTCTCTCCTTCAGCCCTCTCTCCCATAACCCCAGGGTGACAGGGTGTTACCCCAGGCCCTGGTTTCAGGGGCTGCCCCTTGTCCACCCCCCACCACCCCACCGCCCCCCGTCGAGTGGGGTCAGAGCCCTCCCCACTAGGCTGAATGGAAAGCATCTGGAAGCCTTCCCACATCTGCCTGCCCAGAGCATAGTTGGAACTCTGACTGGACTTAGGCTATCCTCCCTTCCCCCTCCTTCTAGTTCCCACAGCTTGCCTCATGGGACTACAAACCCCCTCAGCCCTCAAACTTAGGGTGGAAATCAACCAAGTGGAAACAAAAAGAACTATTCAAAGAATCAACCAAACCAGATGCTGGTTCTTTGAGAAAATCAACAAGATAGATAAACCCTTAGCCAGACTAACTAAAGGGCACAGGAACTAGTATCCTAATTAACAAAATAAGAAATGAAAAGAGAGACATAACAACAGATCCTGAGGAAATCCAAAACACCATCAGATCTTTCTACAAAAGGTTAAACTCAACAAAACTGGAAAACCTAGATGAAATGGACAACTTCCTAGACAGATGCCAGGTACCAAAGTTAAATCAGGATCAGATTAACGATCTAAACAGTCCCATTTCCCCTAAAGAAATAGAAGCAGTCATTAATAGTCTCCCAACCAAATAAAGCCCAGGACCAGATGGGTTTAGTGCAAAGTTCTATCAGACCTTCAAAGAAGACCTAATTCCAATTCTCCTCAAACTATTCCACAAAATAGAAACAGAAGGAACTCTACCCAACTCATTCTATGAAGCCACAATTACTCTGATACCTAAACCACACAAAGATCTAACAAAGAAAGAGAACTTCAGACCAATTTCCCTTATGAATATCAATACAAAAATACTCAATAAAATCCTTGCAAACTGAATCCAAGAACACATCAAAACGATCATCCATCATCACCAAGTAAGTTTCATCCCAGGGATGCAGGGATGGTTTAATATACAGAAATCCATCAAGGTTATACACTATATAAACAAACTCAAAAACCACATGATCATCTCGTTAGTTTCGGAGAAAGCATTTGACAAAATCCAACACCCATTCATGATAAAAGTCTTGGATAGATCAGGAATTCAAGGCCCATACCTAAACATAATAAAAGCAATCTATAGCAAACCAGTACCCAACATGGAGAGAAGCTGGAAGCAATCCCACTAAAATCAGGGACTAGACAGGCTGCCCACTTTCTCCCTACCTGATACACATTTCAAATTTTGCTTGGGATGAATAAAAAGAGAGAAATTTTTCTTTTAGCTTTTTCTTTTCCTTTCTTCTTTGTTTCTCTTTTCTTTTTTCTTTCATTGGTATTTGGAGGAATAAAGGCAAGATATGAGGATTTTAATTTGGTTTAAGAATTCAAACCAGATATGCTATACATACAGCAACATCTGGAAGAAATGGAGTGGGTAAGCATGTGAAGAAATCTCAGGGTCATGGGGAACAAAGTAGAAATTCAAAATATTCTCACAACTGAATTTCACTAAGGTCCTTGCAAAGCACTCATCCTAGTGCAGTGGATGAAATGATGCTCTTTAGAATAGAGAATGGCCGGCAAGGTATCAAAGGACTCAGTCATCCAGCAAAGGTTCATTCTTACAGAAATCTTCCTCGGTAGTTATAGCGAGTGCTAGAGTTCCATGTCCTATAGTTGTGGGGACGATACTTGTAGCAAGATATCAGAGTAATGATATGAAGGAATTGTGTTCTCTTATGAACTTCTCCTTTGTGGTTCCCAAGAATCAATATTTATGCTAGAAAAACTAAACACACTGATATTCTGTGAGCACATTGTGCAGATTACCGCTAAGAATCTTGAAGAACTACTCATTAAAATAAGTAACCTAATTTTTACTCAAGGCTGGGTAAGTGTGCAGTCATTCATGTTTAATAAAAGATTTAATGGCTGAACAAATAAAAATGCATAAAGCAATAAAGGGCAACAGCTTCTTTTTTCATGTGTTCTAGAATGTATGTTTTATTTTCAATGCTGCTTTTCTTAAAAGGAAACTATAGAATCATTTCACTTGAAATCTGATACAGATAGGGTTATTTTGAAATGTTAGTTCAATGACTGGCATGTGTCCTCATTGGACACCTAAGCCTATTAATCCTCCTAAAATAACATACACACACACACTGTCTACAGAGTATAGTTCCAATCTATTCACTATGTAGCATAAATGATAGTCAGATATATAAGGAGATTTTACTAAGGCATGAAAACATTATGATCAATTTAACCTTGCTGTTAACTGGAGGAAAGAACAAATGAAACAGAATACAGAGTAAAAATAAATAAATGAATAGGACATTGATATAATATATCCTTTCTGTTATGTAATAGCCATTGAGATGTTAAGTTGAAATATTGTCTAACATTTTGCCAGTAGGGAAAAAAATAACAGCAGATGGACAGAGCATAAGGCAGATCTAAATCATTTTGTATTCTTTTCATTGAAGGGTTTTTTTAGTTTCAGTACAGATATAACTGAGACAGATAAACCTACATCAGAAAAAAATGCATCAGACAGCCTTATAATTATATAACATAAGTGATTCTTTTAGGGTTATTTTTACAAATAAGTTATTACCATTGAAGTTCATTCTGGAAGAATTAGATGATAGTTAATAGTCCTTCAGAAGTAGAAGGATTATATACGAATAGAAAAGATGAGGAGATGACCTCAAGGAGCGAACACATGTGATGTCATTGCCCTGCACTTGATGTGAACTGATTTTTCTCATGAAGATATCTATTAGTTATCATGCCCTATCTTTGATCTTGGTCAATTTGTCATCAGGAACTAAGTGGTAGAACAGCGAAGGCAACAGATGTTGGGAATGACAAGCCAAATTACTTAAAACTCTGCCAATAATTTCCTCTCAAAAGTAAATGGTCTGACTTTCTAATCTCTAGAATTCATTCTTTCATAAGCAGTTGATGGCTTTGCGTTGTCAAACGACAAAGCCATCTGTTTCCTAAATGCAAAAAATCTTAGCACTGCCATGCCAGTTAGACTCATCCTCTCCCCTTCCACTCCTGTTATTTTATGTAAGTGAGTGATCACTTCTTTCAGCTGTAACACAGTCAGGCCCACAGTTGGAAGGCTGACAACATTCCCATAGGGTTCATATACTCTTTCAGGTATATCTCACATCTAAAGCTTTGACATAGCACAAATCATCTGGTATATTTTATGTAGTTTTAGCATAACCATATAGGAGTATATCTATAAAATATCATCTTTGAAATTTCATATTGATGCAGACTAGTTTATTCTCAATAGGAATTATTTTTGCATAATAACCTATAATAGATTGTTATTTGTATTGTATGTACTAATTACATGTATTGCAATAATCCTTGATAGATACCTATTATTTAAAACAATAAGTGAATATATTTGGAGTTCTGTTTGCCTTTTCTTTTTAAGACAGGGTTTCACTATGCCTCCTAGGCTGACCTCCAACTCAGTGGTAGAGTTTAGAGTTATGGATTTACATCATGTTGGACTTCACTTTGTTGATACATATTGAAACTTTCTCAGGTTCTGTGCAAGAGAAGCATCACGGATACAGAAAAAACAAAAAGACATGTGGCTTTTGCCCCTATGAGAATTACATCTACTAGAAGAGATGAAAGTTAATTACGTTATTAGCTATAAAAATGCTATGAAGAAACAAAAGCTGTTTCCTGACTAAATTCACATCAGAATGGCAGAAAAGGAACTTTTTCTCCAAAGAAGGAACTTTAAGCTAAACTCAACAATGGTTGTATGAAACTTGGGCACAGCCAGGCATTGGTGGCGCACGCCTTTAATCCCAGCACTTGGGAGGCAGAGGCAGGTGGATTTCTGAGTTTCAGGCCAGCCTGGTCTACAGAGTGACTTCCAGGACAGTCAGGGCTACATAGAGAAACCCTGCCTCGAAAAAAAAAAACAAAAAAGAAGAAGGAGGAGGAGGAGGAGGAGGAGGAAACTTGGGCACAAAGTAGACATAAGAATGGGGAGGTCCTTTAGGATGCCTTTGGGTGGAAATAGGGTAATGTTCCAGGAATGAATAGAAAACAAATGAATGATTGATAGATAGATTGATTGATCGATCAATTGATTGACTGATTTAAAAGACATCCAAGGGAAGGCTGGCATGAAACAAACACATCCTGGAAAATAGCAAATGTTTATTATTTATGGTTTCAGAAGACATCTTAAAAACACCAAGTAGAATCATGAGTTGCCACTTCCAACTTTTGGCTGCATGCATGTTTTATTTTGAGGATTGTTTACATCCATTATATTAAAATGATAGTTATATTAAGAAAGATTGCTTTCAGTGTTCCAAGCTTCAAGTTTCTTGCTTTATTCAAACCTAGATTTCCCCTTCACTAAATTCTTTCTTTCTAGTTCAGGAAATTAAGGTTCTGGAAATATAAGCAACTTTCTTACAGCCACACAGTAGAAAATGCTGGAGCCACAAATTAGAAAGTGTTTCCTCTAACTAAGCCAGTTCTTTTTGTTCCATATCACATTATCTTTTTAGCATCCCAGAAAAACATGAAAGTGCCCATAATCAGGTGAACAATACTTCTCTACAGTGCTTTTCTTCATTTAGAACACAAGGTACTAATGACACAATAGATGTGTGCTGATGAGCACATGCTGTGGGGGAAACAAATAAGAAACTCACAGTTCTGTCACATGACCTGCCGAAAACATTGCCATTGACAATGCTTTTGCTTAATTTGGGGTGGTTTAAGATTAACATTAGCTAGGTCGCGGTGCACTGGAGAACAGCATACATTTCCTGTCAGAGTACTCATCATGAGTTTAATGATTGCATGAATGGTTAGGCATCCTAGGTCAAATGCCTGCTAAACGGTTAAACCTTCATTACAAATTGGATAATTACCTAAAATTCTTTGTTACTTAGGAAAACAAAAAACAAAAACGAAACAGTGACTATGCTGTAATAATTCAATACTATACTGGATCAGCTATGTGAAGTAATGCATCTTTTTCATTGCATAGTTATGCTTTCAAAACTTCACACATGCATTATCATATCCATACACACAGATCAAAAATAATTATAAAGGAGTAATTATAGTTTTAGGTCATTTTACATGTTTTTTACAAATCAAAATTCATTAAAAAATTCAGCCAGACAGTGGTGGCCCACGCCTTTAATCCCAGCACTTGGGAGGCAGAGACAGGTGGAAATCTGAGTTCGAGGCCAGCCTAGTCTACAGAGTGAGTTCTAGGACAGCCAGGGCTACACAGAGAAACCCTGTCTCGAAAAAACAGAAAAAAAAAAAAATTCAAATAATGTTCATACGAAACCAAACATTTTTCTGTAGTTTTCAGGAGAGGTATATAGGACACTTTTCATACAAAATGTATTAAACCTCATTACTGATATTTATTACAAATGATAAATTTAGTCAAAATGTAAAGAACTTACTTCATCAGTGTTGCCTAGCTAATTAAAGTCCAAGTCTACCAGTGACCAGATAGCCTTCTGAGCTTGGCACAGTATGGAGGACTCCCTGCATGGCAGGGATTCCCTTTATCTGCCTTTGTCTGGGGCATTCAAATACCCTCCTCCCAACATGCCTCTACCTGCAGAATGTCACATAGCTCAGTTGGATTATAGGTTTAACTTCCTTTCTCCAGCTTCCTTTCTGCTAGCACCTGAGATTCCTAAAATGTGTCCCCATGCTAATGAGGATCTTGGTACCTGAAAGCTTCTGCCCATCCTGGATGTTTCTACCTCCTGTCCCCCCAAATTATATAAGCCTTAAATCACCCCAAGTAAAGTTGATCTGCTTCCCCTCAGTGGGACCCAGTACCATCACTCACATGGCTTCTGAAACCCTATCTATCCCCTCCACTCCCTGTGCCCTTGTGATCAACTCTTGGCCAACAATCCTTGAGGGCAGGGATCACACATCAGCTAAAATATAATATACATAAAGATAAAATTTATTACTTGACTCTATCATTCACCCCATCTCCAAAACTCAGACCCATACCTTTTACATGTTGGTATTACAAAAATGTTTGAGTTAATAAATTAGCTAATAAAGGCAGCTGAGAGGGGTCTTAGTTCAATTGTTTGCTGTTTTGAGCTTATTCTACCCTTGAGTTCTAATTCTCTGTGTCAGCTTATTCATATCTGGATAAGCAGTTTATCCTATGACTCTATCAACTGTTCCTGAAAATTATCTGCCAATACCAGGAGAAGTCAGCCTTAAAATATACGTGCCTATGTATAAAAGTGTAGAGACAGGAAAGTACCAGCTGCAAAACGCATTCTATCTCTTTACTTTGGGTAGTAAGAACTTCAAAATAATAATAATAATAATAATAATAATAATAATAATAATAATAATAACAATAATAATATCATTTTAATTATAACTATTTGAAGTGAATCTCTCCATTTGTAGTTGAAATCTTTAAGATGTCTTCCTTTTCTTTGTAACATGTATTTGAGGTTGTATGGTACATGTTCTAGTGTATTATGAATTCAATAATACAAATGTCAAAGTCACCTTTTTAAGCACGTGAAACATGCAAAATTTTGTACTAGACAAAGATTAATGAGGCATGGCCTTTTCCATAAAGGTGCATACAAAACTGAATGGAAACAAAATCAATCATAGATACCAAAAGCAGAAATGGAGTATGTGCATACAAACATGTGAACCATGATCCCATTTTATACCGTTTATTCCCTTATTTATTGTTGAGAATGCTTAAGACGTTAAAACTGCATCTATATCAAATCTAAAGGTATTTGGAGGAAAAGGTATTTTAATTATATAGTATACAAATGCACATGTTTGAATTCTAAATATCTTAATCAAGGTTTCTATTGCCATGACAAAATATACTGATCAAAAGCAACTAGGGAAGGAAAGGGTTCATCGCAGCTTCCAACTAGCCCTTCAGACTCCATCAATGAAAGGGGTGTCAGATTAGGAACTCAGGGCAGGAACTAAAGCCGAAACCATGAGGAAGTTCCTTAGGGCTTTCTCAGCCTATTTCCTTGTACGCCTCAGGACCACCTTCCCAGGGATAACGCCAACCACAATGATCTGGGTCTTCCCTCATCCATTGCTAATTAAGAAAATGCCCTACTGGCTTGCCAACAGCCTGATCTTACAGGGACATTTTCTCAGTTGTAATTCCATCTCAGAGAGGTCTAGCTAGTGTCAAGTCAAAAAGAAAAAGAAGATGTTGAAGTATATGATTCTTAGATTTCCCCCCTTCTCCCTATGCATAGTAATTTTCTTCTGTAACTGTTAACTAAGGTAGATTGAACAGATTCTATCAAATAATCATGACTACCCAGAAGCTGAAAAACAGCATTATTTGCAAAATAGAGTCTTCACAGTCATTGTCAATTAGGGTTGAAATAAGTGCATGCTTGATTCCGGTGTTCCTAGATCTCATGGCATTGTCTTTGTTAGAGACACGGGACTTGTAGAAAATAAAATGCAAAGACAATTTCTGGAGGCAGAGATTGAAATGGTGTGTGGAATGTAGAAGCAGAAAAGTATCTCCCTGGAAGCACTTATGAGTGTGGTCCTGAAGTGGAAAGGGGCTACGCCCATACAAATGTGGCCCAGCAGTGGAAAGAGGCTATACAAATGTGGTCCTATAGTAGGAAGGGGCTATGCCTATACAAGGACAAGATGGTGTTCTTACATTTTATTTGTTTTATAGAAGCTTGGCCTCTGAGTAAATTGGTAACCACTTATATGAAATGCTAAATCCATAAAAAATGATAAATATCAGAAATGGAGGGGTGGAGGTGACTAGCAAACAACAGGTTACACTGAGGCCCATGTAAGTCTATTTCATGGTTTATCCTTCACTACATTCAACAATGTTTGAAATTATAATCCAAATCATAATAACAATAGCATAAATATCTGCCCAAGTTGACTAGAATTCAAACCGTATAGTACTGAATCATGAATGGTGTTCCAAACTAGCTCTAGGTCTGTGAGAGAAAGAAGGAGGTTAACTGACGAAAAAGAGGCTTAGTCCTTAAAGATGTCTCTCACACAACCCAAGAGTAGGCCTGATATGTACAAGGACCTTCTGCAGATACTAGGTGAAAAGATTCATCCAGGACACTGATTTTCAATGAGTGCCAGTGCAGCAAGTTACCTTCTCTTGATATCCTGGTGTTGTATAGCTACCTACCCTGTCCCCAGAATTCCTTCAACACCAAGGCAGAGTTATAGTGAGAACTGAGGACGAAAATTAAAAAAAGAAAAAGTATCAGTTATTAAGACAACTACTAGTGGCTGAAAACAAAACTAAGTCTATTAATTTTTTTTAAATCTAGACTTGCCCTACTTACATTTTTCTACAATTAGATGAAACTGTAGCTTAAAATAAAGACCAAATTTAGGTAAGCCTAACATCAAATCACCTTTTAATATCCAAAGTCTATGAATTTCTTAATCATTTACAAGACAAATACAACTTGAAAATAAATTAGTTGCAGAAAAACAAGTGTGTTTAGATTTACTGTAAAAAAGGATTGCTCAGCTCTAAAGTCATGTGGTGGGTAGGAACTAACTGGGTTGCTGTGAATTCCCTAACAACACATATCCTATATGATTTTATTCTCCAACATGTAATGATCGTCCACAACATTCTGTTAGCAAATTCTCTTGCACAGACTCCCACCTGGTTTCTTTTCCTCACTTTCAAAGGTGAGATAACTGCAAATAGAAGTTTAGAAAGTTGTACACGATAGTTGTTTTGAGGATGAAAATGCCCTAAATATTTCAGCAGAGATGAATATATTGTGAATTGTTATCAATTACTAAATAAAAATTGCAAATAAAATAATATGTGAAAATGAACAACAAAACCCAGGCTCCATCGAGCTAATGATGTCATGAAGCATAAAGATATAATATGCTCTACAAAGCCATGAGCTGATGCTTCCTTGTTTGAGGGTATTTACACCTTCATTTTCTGGGTCTAGTGAGTTTGTTAAACTCCTATACATAAAAGCCAGCTTTTCTCAGATCAGAAGGCTTCCCTGTTTACCAGCCAGAATGAATCAACATCATAGCCTTTATACATCACCCCTACTCTATACACAGATTTCATTGGCCCTTGGGGCACCACCTTATTTCTCATGTCTCATAGTTCTTTGTATCACCAAAGACTCCTACTGGGATCATGAATTAGTTATTTAAACCATGTTTACTGAGTGCATAAGGAATGAAAAGAACCTTGAGTCTAAACAGCATCCTCAAAACAAGTTCCTTGGTTAATTGAAAGCCTTACACCTTACATAGTAATTGTCAAGACTGACAAACTCTTAAAAAGAAGAAAGAGACAGAAAACAGAACTGATCCTGATTTCAGCAATGACATACACACAGTTACTCAGTATTCATGAAATGAAAGTCTTAGAAAAGTGACATACAAGTTCAGAGCATGTTTGCAGGCAGTGGGGTCTCTCTTGGATTTGATCAAGAGGTCAACTGATCAATTAGAGACTTGTCACACCAACAATTATCTTAAAACTAGACTCTTCTTTTCAGCCATTTTTTGATTAGCATAATAGACATAAGGCCAAGACCACATTTCACTTGAATTCGTTTTTCTTTTGTCAGTTTTAGAAGAGAGAAAATTAACTGAAGGGGGGGATTGTGAAAATAAATTATCAGCCAATCATTTCACTGAAAATGCCATTTGTTTGTCAGCTACATCAATTTGGACGTTCATTAACATCTCACCTCAGAAGTCTAAAAGTAATTCCCTGTCCTGGTTGTGATGAATACTGCCTAGTAGCCTGTTCAGATTCTCTGTATGTATCTCTGTTGTCTATTTTTAAAGTCCATTTTTAGTTGTTATATTAAATTCCCCCTGGTAGAAGAACTGTGTACTTGGCAAATCTAAACTTTATCTTTTAGTATATGCCATGAATCTCACTAAAGAACACTCTCAAGCTCCTGTATTGGGCAGGTCTGAAGTGTACCGAGGAAGCAATAAAGCTGAACATTCCTTTGCTTTACAAAACTATCTTATAAGTGTATGCTGTGTATCATTGTATCTAACCAATAATGGAAACCAGTCATCTAAAAACTAGAAGAGGTCTGAAGTGGAAGGAACAAAACCCTGGGACATTTAGATCCACAATTTGTCCCTGTTTTCCTTTATCCCTTCCATTTCTGTTGCTCAGTTTAAAAAATTTTAAATTACATCTGAAGAACAATGATGGCTAGATATGTCTTGGACAGAACATTGCTGTAATATCACTAAGCACTGGGTTACTAATTCTTCTATAAAGTCTATTGGCTTTTAAGGTCCTGCTACCTCCATAAACATGATGAAATCATAAACTGAGACTTCAGCCATTATCTAACTCAATGTTTCTCAGCCATAAAAATAGCATTGCGTAGGTGACATGTAGAAGACTGATAGGAAACACTTATTATGGGATAACTCAGAAGACCTGAAGCAGCCTTAAAAATCAGAAACATTTGATTCAAACTTGCTCTAAATAAGCATTGCAGAGTTTGGAGAATATGCACACCGACTGGAACAGAGAGCAGAATGTAGAGGAAAATATATAAAATAAATAAAGTCAGGGCTTTAAGAGTGGATTGTGCAGTGGAATGTGCCCCTACATCTATGTGAGTGTACCTATCTTTCCTTTAATAACTTGCTGGTTTATCTTCCTTTTTTCTTATTAATTCTTCTTGATTGATGCATAAGAACTGAGAGGATTCTCCCCCATAACACAAGGGGCATTTTAAAGATTTGTGGGTATCTTTGTGTTTTGAAACAGATATTTTTTCAAATACTATGCTCTGATTATGGTTTCCCTTCCCAAGATTCTCCCAGACTCTCCCCCAACTCTTCTCCCACCCAAATCCACACCTTTTCTTGCTCTCTCTCTCTTTCCACCTCTCTTTCTCTCTCTCTCTCTCTCCTTCTCCCTCTCTCTCTCATTAGTAACAGAGGCCGTGTGTGTGTGTGTGTGTGTGTGTGTGTGTGCTAAAAACAAACAAATCTTAATAGGACAAAACAAACAAACAAATAGAAAAATAGAGCAAAAGAAACACATGCAGATACATACATACATACATACATACATACATACATACATACATACACATACACCCCCCAAAAATACAAAACTATAAACCATAATATATAAGCAAAAGACTTATAAGGGAAAAAAATCCCAGACAAAGTGTTATAAGAAAAAGAAACCTTCAAAATTACCATTGAGCTTGGTTTTTTGTTTGTTTGTTTTTGGGTTTTTTTTTTTTTTTTTTTTGCCATCTACTGTTGGGCATGGGGCCTGCCTTTAATTGTGATTTGTATAACCAGTAAGACTCCATTAAAGAAAACTAAATTTTCTTTTGAGAGTAGTTACCAGTTGGGAATCACTTCTGGCTTAGGGGTGTGTGATTGTCTTTCCTTCCCCTCTTGTGTTCCCTTCCCCTCTCAATGCTAAGACCCCATCTGGAGACCTGTGCTACCCTATGCATGCTGCCTCTCTCCATGAATTCATATGTGTGTCAGCCCTGGTTTTTTGTAGCATGTTTGGTTGTTTTAACTACCAAGTATACAATGGGTATTTAGTGAATAGGAATTAGATATATTATGTGTCTATCATTCACAGAACAACTGTCCAGAAGGAGCTTTGTCTCAAATCTTGTGTGACTGGCATATATACCTTAGAGTCAGTAGATCCTAACCTTTACCTTTGATCAGAAATACACACTGCTGCTGTGCATGCCCAGCTTCTCATTCACTGTTCATGGCATAAAGGCAGATGGTATCTGTGGAAGAGTTTCTCAGTGATGCTGGCACTGCTGGCTCAGGGACCATGCACTGGGAACATAAACTCTAGAGAAGCACAAAAGTGCAAAATCTATTTCTAATTATCTGAACCCCAAATGAGTTTCATTCTGTGTGCAGGTTTTAGTATAACTGAGTAATGTTTTACTATTGGAGTATTGTAACTAACTACCATATAATTTAAGAGCCTTCCACTTTCTTGCACTTAAATTCTAATGATAGTTGTTTAATATTTCATAAAATCACATTACCAGTTAAAAAGTTATTCCCAGTGACAATATAAGCACGAATAACACACACTTCTATCTGCCTATGCTTATTACACAAGTATACAACAGACAAGGTTGAAACTTTTTATAAATTTAAACATTAAAGAAATAATGAAATGTGAAAATCAAAGTGATTCTATATTTTATCAATGTTAGTTATTTCAAGAATATTAATACTCTTATTGTCCTATTACAGCATAGATATGAAGTACTCATTGAAATTGTTGACTTGGTTTGAGCACAGCAGCTAGTGTTCAGCCTCAATCTGATATTTTCTAAGTCAAAATATTCATTGTAAGATAGTATAATTATCTATTTTAGTACCTCACCATGGCCTGTCATGGAGCATAACTGAACACTTTGTCTACCTAAACATGTATAATTTTTCACAAATGGCTCCCTTTTAGTTGATCTTAGTGTCTGCCCAAGTCTACACGATTGCTCAGCAGGTGATAGTGCTTACTGTGGAGTCATGAGGACAGGTGTTTAGATCCAAAACCTAGATAACATGTTCCAAGTGGTATGGATGGATATTGGAGGCTTGTTGGGATGTGCTGGCTTCCATCTTACTTGGGATCATGGACAGGCCCTACCTCAAATGAATTGATAGAGGGTAATAAAGGGAAGGCACCATATACCCTCTTCTGGCATCCACATGCACAGGAACACACATATGCACACATGTCTTTGCACATACTGTCATACACAAACATATTAAGACACGAATAAACCTTTAAAAAGTAAATAAAAGGAACTATTTGTTTTAAAGGAGATGATACTCATGCTGATAATGTTGACATACATTGACTTAGTCAAATCCCTTCAGACAATTTTGAGAAGTAGAAGTTTGTAGAAATAAAAGGAGATAAAGAAACTATTTGCCAATGCCTGACAAATTCAGAAGTGGATGTTCACAGCCATCCATTGGACAAAGCACAGGGTCCCCAATGAAGGAGCTGGAGAAAGTACCCAAGAGGCTGAAGGGGTTTGCAGCCCCCTAGGAGGAACAACAATATGAATAACCAGTACACCCAAGAGCTCCCTGGGACTAAACCACCAATCAAAGAAAACACATGGTAGGACTTATGGCTCTAGATGCATATGTAACAGAGGATGGCCTAGTTGGTCATCAATGGGAGGAGAGGCCCTTAGTCCCGTGAAGATTCTATGCCCCAGTATAGGGGAATGCCAGGGCCAGGAAGCAGGAGTGGGTGGGTTAGGGAGCAGGGGGAGGAGGGAGGGAATAGGGGATTTTCAGAGGGTAAACTAGGAAAGGGGATAACATTTGAAATGTAAATAAAGAAAATATCTAATAAAAAAAGAAACTATTTGCTGGGGAAAAATATTTAGAGAC
The DNA here is from genome assembly GCF_000001635.26 of Mus musculus. Lineage (NCBI taxonomy): Eukaryota > Metazoa > Chordata > Mammalia > Rodentia > Muridae > Mus > Mus musculus. Next base: position 52,352,475 of record NC_000070.6, read on the forward strand.
ATTGAGTGTTCTAAAAATAGAGTTCAGAATTTTCTATTTCAGTGACCCTTCATCTAGACTAAAACTATTGTAATTAATTTTTATTTTGGTATACAAGGTAAGAAGTCAAGTAGAGAGTTATATAATTTCTGACTGGATTATAATAGCAAGTGAACTTTCTTCATGGTTTCAAATATCATTTTTCTGTAGAAATTTTCATGAATTGGCTTTTTTCTATATAAAAATCTATAAATCCAGAGATTCTGTTTGAGCAAAAGATAATTGTGCTATAGATGATATCTTTTCATGATAGCATACCTTTACCCTGCCTCCACATGCTAAGAAATTGGTCCAGGCAGCATTTGAAAGAGATACATTTTCCAAGGAAAGGCACAGAAATGGAGGCAATCATCTCCAACTGACAGAAAACAGTGGTGAGCACAGGAAAGTTGAGAATGTAATCAATACTGCATCAGACTAGTACAATGAAGTAGCAGATTATTAGAGCACAGCCTTTAAGGTGTGATACTTACAACCCGGGAAGGGCACGGGCACATGAACGCCTTGCCTTGGCGTTTGCAAAGCACTCCCGTTGCACACATCACAAACTGATAGAAACTTATCAAAAATTTTCTACCACAAGACACAGTAATTGAGAATGTCTTACTGGGTGACCTGGAAAAAAAGCATCATTTCCACCAGCATCTATATTTTAAACTTACTACCACAGTTGTCCACAAAGTCAATGCTGCTACATTGGTTTTATTACTGTTATTATTGTTGATACTGTTTTATGATTATACATTTTGTTGCTGGTTCTTTTATGTCACTCGGCAATAAGATCATTATAAGAGATATCAGTAAGAGATTTATGCACTAAAAACAAAAGCTATAATTATTCTCTAGAATTTCAAGTGTTTTGTTTTATTTTTTCTCTAACCACAGGAAGTATGTAACATAGCCAGTCTCTGTTTTCATCTCTTTTTTGCCAAAAATGTCTGTCATTTTGCAAAATAACTATAGAGAATATATGGGAACTGTGTGTTTGCTTGCTTGCTTGCTTGCTTGCTTGCTTGCTTGCTTGCTTGCTTGCTTGCTTGAGATGAGGTCTCACTATGTAGCTCTGGCTGTCCTGGATCTTGCTGTGTGGATCAGGCTGTCCTTGAACTCACAGAGATTCCCCTGCCTCTGCCTCCCAAGTGTCCACATTAAAACCATGCCAGCCATGTGCTCTTGATTAAGCATATTTGCCTTTTCCTTCCCATGTATGATAGTTAGTCTCTGTAGTTATTTTGAGGAATCAAAATCATGTAGAAAATTGAAGTTCTCTTGTATTGTCTCTAAAAGCATTTCAGAGAGGATTGATTAGAAGGAAATGACCCAACCTGAATTTGGGGAGCACTATAGAAGGAGCTGGTGGCTTTGATGAAATAAATGAAGAACAGGAGATAGCAAGTTGACCACTGACCTCCACTCTCTCTCCCTCTCCCCCACCCCTGTCTCTCTCATCCTCATCTGTCCAGCTGTGAACAAATTCCACTGTCAATGTTTTTCCTGTTCTAATGGAGTTTATCTGTGCCAAACAGGAGCCAAACCAAGTCCACATGGAAGTTGCTTCTTGTCAAATATTTGATCCAAAGGATGAGAAATGGAACAAATGCACCATTTCATATTCCTCTTTTCCCACACTTGTTACCATGCTTTAGAGTAAGACTCCTCTTTATCCTCTTTATTTTTATTATCACATCTATGATACAAATGATCGGAAACTAAATTTGCATAAGTTGGATTGTGATGATAAAGCCACCCACAGCCACTCACAATTATGTGAGTAGTTCATTTTTTAAAGTTTTTCATTGCCTTCACCTAAAAACTGTGAGTCTTGAGAAAAGCAAATACCTGTAGTTAACATATGTAGTTAAGAGATTCACAAAGACCAGTTAGACAACACAAAAGACTTTTACCTATAGTGGAAGAACATTCCAGAATAGTATTACAATTAATTCACTAAACTAATTTAGCACTTAGGTTACCACAGGAAAATGAAAACGTGAGATATGCTAGTTGAGGATCCTACCTATAACTAAGCGGGATAAAAATGTCAAATGAAAGAATGAAGGTGCTATGGATTTGGCATACTCAGAGGTAAACCAATAAGGCTCATAGATTCCATAATGGACTCTCAGAAAATTTTGAACCTTTCCAAGGAAATTAAAGTATCAAAAGAAAAATGTAACTGAATCGTTAGCAGATGTGTCTCTAAGAAACAAGCTAACTGGGATTTAAAGAATGAAAGAAGCAGGGATAAGGCACATGCCTTTAATCCCAGCATTCAGGACGCAGAGGCAGGCAGATCTCTGAGTTCAAGACCAGCCTAGACTACAGAGTTTGTTCAAGGACAGTCAGGGCCACGTGGAGAAATCCTGCCTCAAAAAATTTAAAATAAAGAGTGAAAGGAGGCAATCTGGTGAGGAGAGCAGTTGGGAAGAGAAAAATCATAGTCATAGAAGTCTCAAGGGAGGAAAGACATTCAATAATTTGAGTTACAGAACATACAGAGAGGGCAGAAGTGTAATAAGTAAAACTTAAAAAATGAGTTTATTGTCCATCGGAGTGATGAAATTACTGACAAAAATAAGAGGTAAAGATCAGGTCTTGCTTAGTTTGGGGCTTTTAAACTAAGGTTGGCTAGCCCCACTGCTTGTGGGCTATTCTAATGCATTGTGAGAAGTGTGTGGAGAAACAAAGCTGGTCACAACATGGCAGCTAGGAGGTAGAGAAAAGAGAAGAAGGATGGAGAGAAATGAGAAGGGGAATGAAGAGAGTGAGGCAGTTACACTTTGTACCTTCCAGAGCATGCCCTACCTTTTAATAGCACAGTTAGTAAGAATTCAACAGTGGGGAGGTCACTGATAAAGTTGGAGCCTCATGCTCTAACCATGCATCAACACTCCATCTCAAACACTACTCCATTCTCAATTACACCCTTAATATCGGAGTCTTTGGAAGGACATTTCATATCAAACTAATAGACATGCAAGCTTAGGCATAGATAAGGTCTAAACATATAGCAGGATGTGATTGATATGATGTGCATTTAAAGGTGAAATTTAGTTTCCATGTGTAGAATAAGTTATGAGTATGTGCTAAAATATATTTTCCATTTATATCCGTATATCCTGGCCTCAAACTTAAAGATATCTACCTGCCTCTGCCCTCTAAGTGCTGGGATTAATGCTGAATAGCATCTTACATAGAATGGATCATGTTATTTAATTTGCTAGGAAGAATGAGAGAATGGAAGCCACAGGATAGAAAGAATGATTTGACATTTCTATAAAGGCACCTACGATTTACTAAGCAGTTAACAGGACACATGTCTTCAAGCTTCATATACAAAGCAAAAATATACATTCCAGAAATAATGACATACAGGAATATTTTAAGGTCATAGGAAGAAAATTAAGAACACAGGCCCGTTCATCTCTGTGTCTTGTCATCTTTCTATACATTTACTCCTAGGAGTGGACCAAAGAAAACCATGTAAAGAAATGTGAGCCCTGCCTGGTGGTGGTGATTCATGTCTTTAATCCCAGCACTTGGAAGGCACAGACAGAGAGATTTCTGTGTTTTGAGTCCAACCTGGTCTACAGAGCTAGTTCCAGGATAGCTAGGCCTACACAGAGAAATCCTGTCTCAAAAATCAAACCAGAAAAATAAACAAATGAAGGGAAGGAGGGAGGGAGAAAGGGAGAGAAATGGGAGGGAGAGAAAGGGAAGTTGGAAGGGAGGGAGGGAGGGAAGGGGAGACGGAGGGAGGGAGGGAAGGAGGGAGGGGGAGAGAGAGAGAGAGGTGAATCCATTAGGATCTGAAATTTTGAGTTAATTCCTCACCACACAGCTTTCAGTTATGCTAATTTTGTTTGTTTAATGGAGAATTTGATTGACAGCTAAAGTCTATTCTAACAATGTTATCTCAAAGGAGGGTTATGTTTTTATGTTGTGTTGTGGTTATGTTTTTGCATTCTATTTTCTATTCATTTGAGCATGAAAAATAAAATCTTTCTGAATTTCTCATTATTGTCACCATTGTAATTGATATAAATGGATGAAAACCATGGAGTCAGGAGTGAGAGTAAATGAGTCCTAATTATACTAAAGAAGCTGAAAGGAAATGAATTTGTGTAGGATCTAAATATTTACTGAGTATGTTCACGTATTTGCTTTTTTTCTACAGCAAATATCTGGAGTGCAGGTACCTAACACATTTCTAGATATCAGGAAACAAATAATATCCTTGGTGCTATGTAGACTGGAAATGGGGATAAGTCCTCAAAGAGCTCACCCTGCATTTTATATTGTACTTTATGAACTTTTAGAGTAGCACATTACTATGATTTGTCGACCTTTTTTCTTATATCCCCATTTTACAGAGTAAGTAAGGCTAATGAGTCCTGAAATACAAAACAAAAGGGGGGAAATCTACATAATAGCTTAATGATTGGATGACTAGTGGTGTTTCCTACATACAGGGGCACTTGCAGCAGATCTGAAGCTATGTTATAGAATGAAATCTCATTTTTGTACAACTAAACAGATTTCTCAGTTATAACCAGAATCATTACAAACTAAAATCCATAACCATTTTAAAATGAGCCCAGAAGGTTGAAGCACAAAGTGTTTTTAATCTTTCCTAAAGATATCAAGAGTTTCATTTACATCTTCAAGAGATTTTAAAAGAGAATTCATACCAAATGTATTATTGGAAAAAAAAAATCCTTCCATTTAGATAGAGTTTAAAGGCTCTTTCTGTAAGGACGATCCTGTACAATTAAGTTCAGTACATCACCTGACTGTGTAGTTAAAGGCATCTTTTTATAAAGATGCAAAATAGAAATATAAGCTGGTTTTGCAATAATGTCTAAGTATTCAGTGGGGAATGGATGCCAAGTACTCTAGGTTATTACATTTTGAGTATCTTAAAATGTCAATGTAATATAGGCAAAGTTATAAGAAGCATATTTTCTGCCAGATACTTTTTAATGAAAATTGGCGAGTTATGACCAGAGATCATAGGCTAAATCTTTATTACACTTGTGGAAAACAAGAATGAGTTTCTAAAACTGAAGGGTAACTTCCAGATAGGAAACTTTCTCTTTGTTTTTAACAGACTTCCCTCATGCCCTGACTCACACTTTGAGTTCTCCACTCCAAAGCAGACCTTTAAGGCAGAAGGTTTAAATCACAAACTTAAGAAATAATTGATTTGTTGAAACATCCAAAGGCATAAATATAGCCTGTATGTGACCTTAGCCAACATGGAGACATTGATCAATCATAGAACACAGATTCACTGGAGGGCAAAAATTGTCATTAAAATATCAGAGCCAAGAAAAGCATTCACACATTCACAGGATTCGGTACTTTTTGTGTGTTTGCTCTTAAGAATAAATGCAAATGATTATTTTCTCTGGCTTTAAAATTAAAAGCACAAACACAAATCTGGGATTTGTAAACTCTCATTATGGTAGACAATTCAACACAGATAAGTGTGTATTGTTATTATTTCTTTTTAAAGGGAAAAGGGAAGGAAATACAGAATGTGGGAGAGAGGAAGAGAGAGAGAAGTTAAAATTGAGAGGTAGATAAAGACAACTAAGACCAATCAAGAAACAAAAAATGGGAAAGGGGCTGTATGCTTACCAACAAAAGAACATCTTCATTGTTGTAATTTGATTTCTGTTGCTGTGATCAAACCTTTTGACCAGAAGCAACCTTGAGAATAAAGAGGTTATTTTGTATTACATTTTCAAGTGATGGTCCTACACTGAGGAAAGTCAGGACAGAAACTCATGCAGGAACTGTAAGCAGAAACCATGGAGAAGCACTACCTGCTGGCTCCATCTCTGTTTTGTTCACGGGCTATGCTTTCTTACCTCTCTTCCACAACCCTGAACAACCTGTCTAGGGGTGATGTTGACCACAGTGGACTGGGCCCTCCTGTACCAATTAGTGATCAAGACCAGCTGCCACAGTATTGCCAATCTTATCTACATCATCCTAAAATTCAGACTTTCCTCTTAGATGAGGCTAGACTGTGTCAATGTGACATTTTACAAGAACAGAAGCTATTATACCTACTGAAGCAATCTGTAAAATTATTTGCTTTGCATTTATATAGTATAAAATACATGGTTGACTTCTAAAAACTGAAATGCTTTATGATACCAAAGCTGATGTCCCAGAAAGCTTTATTTCAACTTGACACAAGCTAAAGTCAGCAGAAAAGAGTAAGATTCAATTAAGAAAATGTCACCATAAGATGGGCAGTGGGCAAGCCTGAGGGACATTTTCTTATTAGTGATTTAAAGGAGAAGGGTTCATCCTGTTATGGGTAGGGCTGTGCCTGGACTAATGATCCAGGGTTCTACAAAAACCCAGGTTGAGCAAGCCATGTGAGCAAGCTAGTAAGTTCCATCCCTCTTTGGCTTCTGAATCAGCTCCAGCCTCCAGGTTCCTGCAAAGTTTGAGTTCTGGCCTGGCTTCCTTTAGTAACAGACTTCAGTGTTGAGGTGTAAACTAAATAAACCCCTCCTCCCCGAGTTGCTTTGGTCATAATGTTTCATCATAGTAATAGTAACCCTAACCAAGACAGCTAAGCTAGAAGGGTGCCTGTCTTTCTACCTGGCTTTCCTTCTGTACTGTGGCATGACTCTTTGGAGCCCTGAGCTGCAATTTAAGAAGTCCAAATAGCTTCACTACCATTCTCTGTGGTCAAAAGAGAAGACTAAAGACAAAGGAAAATAGCCAATAATCTGTAGTTGTGGTGTATAGCAAGAATTATGTGTGTTAACCTAACTATTATTTTTTCCAGACATACGTGTCACCTAAGAAGGGCTAGCACTACAGTTTGATCTTGAGTGTCCCGAGGCCTGTGTGTTTCAGGCTTGGTCCAGAAGGCATACTATTAGGATATACCCTATAAGCAGTCTTTACCAGCAGAAGATCTTTGAGGATTGTGCCTTTAAAGACTTTTGTGAGACTCTGGCTCCTTCCTCTTCCTTGTATTTCCTAGCCATAGAGTGTTTTGGTCCCACTAGTCATCCACACTGAGTAAGCTGCCTCACCCAAATCATGTTGCCAGTAAATCATAGACTAGAGCTTTTAATATTGTGAGCCATCCCATATATAAAAAATAAAATAAAATAAATTATAAGTTAGCTATTGAGTTAGGTCTCCCCTACCATATGTGTCCAGGAGACCCAAATCAAGTCATCAGGCCTGGTGACAAGCACGCTTACCCACAAAGCCATCTCATAGACTCCAGGTTCAATTATTGGAGCTACCCATGGCTGTTTTCACTTTTTTTTCTCCAAATATCCACTGACCTTGATTATGTAATCTAAATTTTGGTGACTAAAATGTCCCATATACTGGCTTTCAACTGTATTTTTTCCTCCTTGTTCCATCTGGTTGCAATCCTTCTCCTTATGCCCCTATTTACATGTTTTTGTGGGGTTTTTTTCTTATAACTGTCTCATATGTGTGTGCTATTTGGTTTTCCACTGACACTTTAATTTAGTATATATATGAAGACTGATGATCCTCTGCTATAAATCCCCATACGTGATAGATGTCTATTGGTCTTACTAAATGATACTTTTTTCAAACCTCTGAAACAATAACCTCAGGAGTTGTACTACATTTCTATAATATATTCACTCCATTTCATCTGACTATATTCATTAACTAATCCAAAAATATAGCATCTATGTTGTGGCATCCCATAGTAATGGTATTATGAATTCTCATACCTCATTTGCTTGCCTTCTGTCAGACATTTTCCTCATGACTATTCTTCTTGACAGTTGGGATTGTTTCCAGGGTGAGTGACTGACAGGAAAATTACTCTATGGCTTCTGATATATTCTAGGATTAAGACACTAAAAACACTTACATGAATTTGATTTTGCCTACCTTCTGATCACCATCACCCTAATCTTTTACCCAACTTGATTGTCATACACTGATTAGTTACCAAAGTTATATTACAGGAACATAGATTTATCACATTGATCATATTCAGAAAAAAAAAACGTATACAACTACAGGAATTTTCAATGAATGTTAAATAAAACTAATTCATTGATCAATATTTTTCACAACTTTATCATATGTTGTCATCTTCCATTTCAAAATAACATATGGCTCTCTAGCTTCTTCATACAGATCACAAAGGCTATGATGTGATGGCTGAGCAGCATTTGTTCCCGGTGAGGCGAGGAGCTAGGCAAACTTATACAGTAAGTGACAGTGTATACTTCTTGGTCGTCTTCTTTGACCACCCCGAGTCCTTCCAGAGACAGCATTTACTTTTTCTGGAAGAAACCAGTAATGGACACTTGTCTGTTGGATTTACCCAGAGCCGCAGCCCTTTTCCTGGGGCTCTTCTCTGAGTCTTCTCTGGGCTCCCTTTTCACAGCGACAGCAGAGGGTCTGTGTGCTGAGGCCGGCTTCTTCTTAAGGTCCTCCTCACTGTCTGTGCAGGACTCACTCTCATAGACTTTCTCAGTCACTACGCAGCCTTCTTCATCCACAAAGGGTTTAGATTTCAGTACACGCTTTCGTTTTCTCTTATTGTCTCCACCTGAACGCTTGACAGGAGGAGGCTCAGTTTTGGGGCCTAGGATCAAGAGGTGGAGATACAGGAACTGGAGATGGCGAGCCGGCTTCAGACATCTCAGGAGAGTTTGCAAAGACTTCATCTTCACTGCTATCAGACTGAGGAAGCTTGATTCTTCTTCTCTTTTTCTTCAGCTTTTCGGTTTCCTATGCTTCCTCATCAGATAAGTATGCTCGCTTGCCCCTGTTGCTTTTCTCCCTCTCCTGCACCTTCGCAGGCTCGGACTTTCTGCTGGATTTCTTCAGAGCTGGGGGAGCTGCCAGCTTTGGTTCAGTGACAGACACTGGAGGTTGCTCCGGTGTTTTTTCTTCCTTTACTGCTTGTTCTGAATCCAAATTGACTTTAAATTTATTCATTGCAACTTTTCAAAAAAAGTTCCCTTTTCCTAGTAGTGCTTTGCCCCCAGCGGAAGACGGCGCTTGTTACTTCTCCGGCCTCTGTTTCGGTTTCCTTGTTGGTGTCTTGGGTTTTAGTAGCAGCTTTAGAGATTAGATTTAGAGCCCAAAGGAAACATTCCCATGATTCCTTTGGGCTGCTGGAAGCCTGTTTGGGGGCAGGTGGATGGCCATTGGTAGTCAGATCATTGGCTTGTGTCTCACTTTCTGCCTGAAGATTTGATTGCTCATACTTTCTGGAAGATGGGGATTCTGCAGGAGCTCTGGGGACTGCAGCTGCACACTGTATGGCACTAAACTTGCTGCAGTTCTGCAAATTGCTTTTAAGGATGTCATAGTCGGTATTGAACAGAGGCTCACCGTCCTTTAGCATAGATTTCTGGATGCTGTACACCTGGATGCTGGCAGTCACAGCTAAGTAGGACTTCACTGTTTATCCTCTCACTACTGCTACCTTGTGGCAAGAATGTCCGTTCTGTATGCGACTGCCAGACACCAAGTAGGTAACATGCAGCTGAGCTCCTGACTTTTCTTTCCGTTTCCTTTCAACCTATTCATAGAGCATCTGTTTGGCCTGGTTAACATGAACGCCTAGTGTATAGCTTAGTCACTTGTAAGTCACGATCTTTTTCTGGTCCGTGAAAACTCATCTGTGTTTTCTGAATACGCTCTTCTGCCATGGTGGTGCAGCTTCAAGTCCTTTGTTCAACCCACCTCAGCCACAGCTCCCGCCCAAATTCTTAACTTTTTAATCACAAATAACTGGCAAAAAGTAAAAACCAAAAAAAAATCCTCTTTTCTAATCACTTGAAAAATTAGGTATTTGAAGTCTATATATTCACTTCTATGATCTGGTACTTTTTGGGTATTATCACATTGCTATTGCTGAGCATGGCAATTAATTTATTCACAAACTACTACTAAATACATATAATCAATGAGACATTTGGAATATGCTAGGGATTATAAGAACTAAGAAAAGCAGGTCTAACCCACGCTATATGCAAATCTCATGGAGAAACCAAATCTAGCATTTAACTATAACATATAACTAAGTGTAAATGTTTTTAGCTATATAATGGTAACTGAACTAGGTATAACAGAAATATATATGGCAAGATGAAACAACCTATTGAAGACCCTGTGGTAAAAAGAAGGTGTTTTCATTTTTAAATGTATGTTATATCCTGTAGGCTACAAAGTACTAGAAAGTAGACTGATTTCTGAAGCCTTGGGACTAGACAAGGTCTAGCATAACCCTAACACTGAAGACAGGGAGCTCAAGCTGCACACAGATCACACTCCTGGCTCATGTTCTTTTTTTAAAATATATTTTTTTATTTTAATTAATCTACTTTTTACACTCTATATTTTATTTTCCCCCATTCACCCTCCAACTGTTCCACATCCCATACCTCCTCCCCACCCCACCACGGAGATGCCCCTACCTCCCACCCCACCTGACCTGTAAACTCCCAGGGACCTCCAGTCTCTTGAGGATTAGGTGCATCATCTCTGAGTGAAAAGACCCGGCAGTCCTCTGCTGTATATGTATTGGGGACCTCATGTCGGCTGGTATATGCTGTCTGTTTGGTGGTCCCGTGTTTGAGAGATCTTGGAGGTCCAGATTTATTGGGACTGCTGGTCCTCCTACAGGATTGCCCTTCTGCTCAGCTTCTTTCAGCCTTCTCTTATTCAACAACAGGGGTCAGCTGCTTCTGTCCATTGGATGTGTGCAAATAACTGCATGTGACTCTTTTAGCTGTTTTGGGGGTCTTTTGGAGGGCAGTCATGGTAGGTCCCTTTTTGTGAGTGCCCCGTAGCCTCAGTAATAGTGTCAGGCCTTAGGACCTTCCCTTGAGCTGGCTCTCACTTTGGACCTGTCGCTGGACCTTCTCTTCCTCGGGCTCCTCTCCATTTCCAACTCTGTAATTTTTTCAGACAGGAAAAAGTATGCGCCCGAGTTGTGACTGTGGGATGACAGCCCCATCCCTCACTTGATGTCCCGTCTTCCTGCTGGAGGTGGGCTCAACAAGTTCCCTCTCCCTACTGCCTGACATTTCATCTAAGGTCCCTCCCTTTGCATCCTGAAAGTCTCTGACCTCCTAGCTCTCTGGTGCTTTTTGGACTGTTCTCCAAGCTTGTTTCCATTCTTTCTGTTGGCTCTCAGGGCTTTAGTCGTTTTCCCTCACCCAATACTAGATCAGGTTCCCCTCTTCCTCCTATTCCCACCCTCCCCATCTGCTTTCCTTCCCAGGTCCTTCCTCCCTCCCAACTTGTAATTGCTTTCTTCTCTCTCCCAAGTGTGACTGAGGCTCCTCACTTGGGCACTTCAGCTTGTTGAGTTTTTTGAGTTCTGTGGACTGGATCTTGGGTATTCTGTTTTTGTTTGTTTGTTTGTTTGGTTGGTTGGTTGGTTGGTTGGTTGGTTGGTTTTTTTGGCTAACATCCACTTATTAGTGAGTACATACCAGGCATGTCCTTTTGGGTCTGAGCTACCTCACTCAGGATGATATTTTCTAGTTCCATCCATTTGCCTGCACCTGATGTCCTCTGTAAAGCTGAAGGCACAACAGGAAGGGTTTTGCAGTAACTAAAACAACAAAGAGAGAAGTAGGTTGGTTGATGGTGACAAAGCACAAAGCTGTGTGGAAGGGATGTGGAGTAAATAGGATGTGAATCTTCTACTTAGGGTGCTGGCAGATTTGACCCTGTCAGTCACAGGAGAAGAGAGCACACAAGCAAAACTGTTAGGTTTGAGTCTTGGAAGCTTTCTCTGGTCTAGATGTTAAATCTAAGGTAGCAAACACAAATAAACCTTAAGGGGACAGTTATTTACCAAAGTGCATGGGCTTATTTCATTGCTTTCACAATTGGTAGGGTCCCGTTTGTACATAGCGACTGAGTAGCAGCCTTTAGTGTTGGCCCAGTGTAACAAAGCGAATGGAAACTGCAGGTGAGGATCGTGATCTCTTTTCTGTGCCCATGAGCAAAGACATTTGCACGGTGATGGATGAGTTGGTCCTTGTGTACTTTTTCTATTATACCATGCCAGTAACTATTTCATAGTCCCTACAATACTCACTCTTTCAAAGTCTCTTCCTTCTTACTTTAAGCTGATGCATTTATTTCTTGATTTATTGATGACCCTAAGTATGGAAGAAATTTCCTAGAGGCATATAGTACCCAATGTCTGCTTGTACATTTCCATACTGGGGATAGCTATCCACTCTCTTTGGAAAGTTTGACATAAGCAGTTTTCCTCCAACATTAAAACTCTTTCTTTTGTTTAGTAACAACTACAGTCTGCATTCACAGTCTATTTAATACCCAAATGTCTTCATTTATCTTTTCAAACTGACTGATCATCAGGCCTTGAGAGACATATGGGAACCGATCCTGAGTGATCTCACATTCACTCAGAGGCATCAGCTCCTGGGATGGACTAGTAAGATAAATACTTGTACTGTATAAATTCATATTTATACCTTTACCATGTCATTTTTGGATAATGAGAGCTGGTAGACATGAAGTGCTAATATGCATTGTAGCACAGATTCATTATGTGAGCCTACTGGAAAATATGATGCAATTTTCCACTTATTAAATTTGATAGTCCATTTCACATGCTTAGCACAATGCAGCACAGAGAGTAAACAATAAGCATTAGCTATTAGTAGCAATACTTTTAGTATTAGTGCTAATATGTAAAAGTTTACACTACAGGCAAGTGGAAAAGACAACTATGTATGAAGATGAATAGTGGTGTTGTAAGTGCTAAATAACGTTGGAGGTGCTCAGAGCAGAAGAGGGCACCATCAACTGTGGCCTCGATGATTAGCCTTGAATTGTTATGCATAAAAATGCCCGAGCCGACAAGAAGAAAGTCAGCAGCTGTGAAACAACACAGCTCTGATAAAATACAGGACAAAATTGGAGGTAATTTTCTGACCGTTTCCAGAATAATTAAACCACAAGATCAAAGTTTACATGCAGAGGATTTGTGGCTTATAAGATATGCTAACCTTCCTTGCTTCACTGAGGGGCTTGGGATTAGCTGATGGAAGACCAGATAAGCCCAATCTCAAAAGCTGTCCTTTTAGCACGTGGTAAGTTGCACAGGGGTAAAGAGAAAGGGCATGAAGAACAGCTCTGAGCCCAGCACCCTAGTGTTGTACTCTTCCTGCTCTGCCTGGAACAATAATTCACAGAAAATAAAAGGTACTATGAGAGTAAGTGCCAGAGTTAATATAATGTTTAAAGTATTTTGTTGTGTTGACAAAGTCCATTTAAAAAAGAATGAGAGAACCTTTAAACGTGGTGTAACCATCAATACTGCCTGTCCATTAACCAGACACACTGGTATCGTCTTAATTCAAATATTTGTAGGCAGAAAAGAAAGGCTCATTTTTATTCACAATGACTTTCCTATCCCATCTGGCACAAGCAATTTCCTTTTGTTTGCCTTTAAACTGTGTTATAAAGAAATTAATTTTACCCTCCAGGCTTTCGCTACAAATTTCACAACTTTCATTCTGCTTATTTTTCAATTTCATCATCAGGCACAAATTGTTCTTGTGGGTGGAATTGTACTTGTCAATTTTTCTATTTTAACCCCTGAGATTTTTCATTAGGTCTTACCACTCACAAAACTCCCTGTTTTCTTCTGAAACTTGTCAACAGCTATTATAATTATTTTATCGTCGGAGCACATACTACATTGGTGTGCACATGCTAATTGGAAAATTACCTTTCTAAATTGGTTTCTAATGAGAACGATTATGAGCCCTGTCACTTAGACAAGTGGTCCAGTGAAAACAGAATCAATTTTGTCAAATATATGCGATTAATAACTAAAAACCATAAACATGCACCTTGTAATTATTGAACCATCCTTCTTGCACTGATCCTCATGATCGGTGACTAGAAAAATCTGCCTATGCTTAACATCTGCTCACTGAAGCCAAAAATGTTGAAAGATGATTTTTTTTTTTAATTTTTCCTTGATGTTTGCTCTCATTTGAGCTTGAATTTGTCCAAGGATAGAAAGACCGACAAGAGAAAAACCCAGCTTCAAAGAAGTCCAAGTGTAAAAACCCCACACTCACGACTGCCAACTACTCAACCTTTTCTGCCAAAGGTGCGGACTACCTAGAAATTTTACAAGCTGCACAGATATTTTCTTTTATTAGTGCCAGGATAAATGTATACTCTATAGTGCTCTCTATAGAGCTCTATAGTGAGCTTCATGCACATTGCACGACCCTAGAAAGATAAGTATACACTGGGCATTGTGCCCTAGTATCTTTCTTCTAATTTTTTGAGACAGGTTTTCTCAGTAAATCCGAAGCTCACTAATTGATTTAAAAGGCCAGCCAGCAAGCTCACAGGCTTTTCCTGTGTCTGCCCTCTAAGTTCTGGGATTGAAGGTGTGTGCACTGTCTGATCTTGCTTTTACACAGGTACTGGGGATCCAAACTCAGTTCTTTGTACTTGTGCACCAAGCACTTTACCCACTGAATCATGCCCTCCGCACACCTTTTAACGAAGAATTTTAACGAAGAATGCAACTGAATATGGGGAGGATAATCAGCAGTGTAGTCATTGATTTGGAAAATAGTCTTTTTTTTTCTTAATATAAATGTTCAAAGACTCAACGCTTTAGATATCCAAGAATGTGTGGCTATGGTGTCACTGAGTGATGGCTAGTGAGCAAATGTTCATACAGATGATAGTGTTTGAATATTTCAAACAATCCCTATGAGTATTTATCAAAAATTGTACTAGAGGGGTGTCCCTTAAAAGTACTAGACTTTAATTATGTCGGTGAAAAACATGTACAATTTATTGTTTTAGATTAAACTTCCTTGTCTGAAAAATAGTAATACTTAAAACGACTTCACATGCGCTTGATGCTTCAGTGAGATACTATTTTTTCATTTATTACTTAGTACTTAAATTTGCTGGACAAACACAACCTGTTCTTGTACATTCTCAATGGATTTGGATTACAAGCTACTGGACTATGGGGCATCACTTTGGATGGGCGGAGCCAGTACTTCCGGGAAGGGAAGGGGGTATAGCATCAGGAAGTCTATACACAATCTCATGATTGATGAAGTGTCAGAAAATGCTGTTTGAGGCAGTGATCTAAGTAAGCAGCACAGGTTTGTCTTGAATAAATGGAGAGCAAAAGTCTGTAGCCTCATGCTAGAAGAAGATTATGAGTTTTAATTTTTGACGAATGTCTTAGCTGGGGTTTCTCTTGCTTTAATGAAACACCAAACCAAAACAACTTGGGGAGGAAAGGGTTTATTTGGCTTATATTTCCACACTGTAGTCCATCATTTAAGAAAGCCAGGAGAAGAACTCAAACAGGGAGCCGGGTGTGGTGGTGCATGCCTTTAATCCCAGCACTCAGGAGGCAGAGGCAGGTGGACTTCTGAGTTCGAGGCCATGGTCTACAAAGTGAGTTACAGGACAGCCAGGGCTATACAGAGAAACCCTGTCTTAAAAAAAAAAAAAAAAAAAAAAAACTCAAACAGGGCAGCAACCTGGAGGCAGGAGCTGATGCTTAGGCCATGGAGGGATGCTGCTTACTGGCTCCCCATTAGCTTACTCAGCCTGAGTTCTAAAGGGACTTGGGACCACCAGCCCAGGGGTAGCACCACCCACAATGGGCTGAGCTCTCCTTTCCCAAACACTAATTAAGAAAATGCCCTATAATCGCAATCTTATGGAAGAGGCATTTTTCAGTTGCAGCCTCCTCCTCATCAATGACACTAGTTAGTGTCAAGTTGATATAAAACTGCTCTGAACAATGAACGATGCAGTATGTGAACCCGGAAGCATGGAGGGTGATTTTTCGAGACAGGGTTTCTCTGTGTAGTCCTGACTGTCCTGAAATCCACAGTGTAGACCAAGCTGGCCTCGAACTCAGAAATCTGCCTGCCTCTGCCTCCCAAGTGCAGGGATTAAAGGCATATGCCACCACTGCCCAGCTCTGACTGATTTTCTTGAGGCAATCAGCTACACAGACACAGGCCAGCATTTGCATGTTGGTGACCCAGCACTAGGCTTCCGTGGGAAGCAAATAATATGAAATTCTCTCTGGTAGGTGCTCTGGAACAGTAAGAGCGGGAGAGATAAGGAGAAGGGCTTTATGGAGTCACTGGTGCTCAGGTAGCTCACTATACTTTGCTTTGGCTATGCTTACAAGGCATGTGCAGGTTTTGGTATGGCAAGAATGTTTAAGTGGAGTCCTTCCAAGCTTCTAGTACTGAAATTGAGTCTCACTATGAGTTATAGCGGGTAGGAACTTAAACCAGCTGAGGTATTTACAGGCTTCTGGTTGGGAGAGATCATTTGGACTGGATAAAGTTATAGAGAGGGGTCCCAGTGTCTTAACACAATGGGTTTACAACAGACTGCATATCCCTATACCCCATCTCTTGTCCTGGGATACCCTGTATAATCTTGGTAGTTTACCACCAAAAAGCTTATCCCAGCCCTAGCCTCTAAAGTTTGCTCTTTCAGAATCATGAACCCAAACAAATTTCTTTATGTATTTTTTCCTTTGCCTACAGTAAATGAATTGCTAGAAGACAGGAACAGGAAATACAGAAATTACAAAACTAGAATGTGTTTAAGTGGAGTGTGAATTCAATTAACCCAATTCTGGGTCAATGAATCATGTGTTTCATGGTGTATATTGTCATAGAAATAAAATTTTTTTAAATGGACAACTGACTGTCCAGGGAGCTCAAAGTCCCCACAAGACATGGTACCACCTCTTCCTAAGGACTTTGACCATCCTGAACCTCTCCTCAACACTCTTCCTCCAAGGAGAGTAGAGGTCTCCACCCCTCCAGCACAGGGCTGCTTCTGAATGCATGCCATTCACAGGGCAGATGTGGGTGGCTTATTTTGATGGAAGTTTTTGCTACAACCGATTGTCGAAGCTCCTGTCTGTAGCAGGTGGGCTGAGTGGGGTTTGGATCTCTCTACCGTCCACTCCTCTGTTCTTCCTGAGCCAACAGAACCCCTGGAGACTTTGGAATATGATTGTTAGCCTAGCTGGCAGCTTTACTTCATCAAGCCTCTGGTCTCTTGTTTGCTTTACTCACTCATTCATTCATAAATTCCAAAGGCATACCTACCCCATGCGCGGTAGGTGCTACGAGCTAGGGTGCAAACAGATAAACACTGTCTCTGTCTAGCTCTGTGACTATTAGACATCTTGAAATATGCAAATACACATATGTATTGAGCATTTACACATGCTGTTCTAAACATTTTGTGTGTGATAACTGAGTGAATTGTTATGGCAACCCTTTCAACAATATTATCATAATATTGTTGATAATATTATCATCTCTGTTTGGTGCAAGAGAAACTGAAGCCCAGAGAGGAGAGGTAGCTTGCCCTATATTATATAGCTCTTAGAGGAACCAAGAATCAAACACTTTGACCCTTGACTGTGATCTTAACCAATTTGACCAAGTGTCTCTAGAGGTTCTAGGACAAGGAAGGGACCTGAGTAACAGAGCAGAGAGAAAAAAAAAAAAAAAGACTTCTTCAGGAGGTCCTCTGAAGCAGCACAGGGGGTGGTGACACATGACATACTCTTTTGGCAGCACTAGGCAGCAGGTTCAGTCCCCATGGACACTACAACAGATACTTCAAAGAACACATAGGCACACATGCACAGTACTTAGAGATCTTGGGGTGGAAGGAACAATGCAAAGGCAAAATTAGGCCAAATATCTATCTGAAATGCATTGCTCAGCTGTTTGAATTTAGATTCTAGCCTAACACATCCCTATCCTTCCAGTCCCATTTCCGGCTCCCAGTCCTTTATTGTTCCCACAGTCGCTTTCAATTTCCCACCTGTCTTGAGGTTGCAACAATTTTCTCTGTAGGATAAAAATATTGTGATAATAGAAAATTGGTGCAGATACCTATTCTTAAGTAGAAGCCACATGTACTGAACCCACACACCAAGGGTTGTGCTACATAAGCATATCATAGAGCAAACAAACATTCAGAAGGCCACACTTACTCCTCAAAGAAACAGTGAAGGTATGTTCAAGTTCTTTCTTCAAATAGTGCGACATATGAGGCTGATAAATATAGATGATTTCTACTTAAATTGGGAGCAGAAACATAATAGGATTCAGAAACAACTCCACAATACCAATAAAAGTTACTGGTTATTGTCTAACACTTCTTATGAAGAAGACAAGACACTAGCATTTGGGATGAAAATATTAAGGCAGATCATAAGACACTGCTAAAAGTCATCCAAAGGTGTTCTCTTGTTTTTTCATCACTTAAAAGGTAGGGTGTCCTTATAGAACTTTGCTTTCTCTAAAGTTAGAATTTCAAAGACACTATGATATAGCCCATAAGTGGGCTCTGCATATACCAGGTTACATAGTGCTGTTTCATTTCAAACAACTCTACAAGCTTGACATATCTTGAGAATGACACTTAAAATGAGTCCTTAACATTTTAATATGACCCTGCTGATTCAGAGTTGATGAGGACACAATTCATAAACTTTATTCTTTGGGTAGAATGATAGTCAGAGATGAATCTGAAGTACTGAATACAGTAGTTCTTAAAAACCATACTGGTTCTACTTTTAAGGAAACTTGAAGGTAGTATATGAAATTCTAGCTTAAAAGAATGCTTTGGGGGAAATGGTCTCAATGAATAAATAAAAACTATTGTAATTAGCCTATCATCTAAGGTATTTATATGCAAATGATGCTTCTAAAGTACTTGAGGTTGCCTGCAAGTAATTTCTTCTCTGAATTAGTCATAAACTTTATGCGTTGTGCTCACAGTGGCTTTGCTCTATTAATTCACCTAATAAAGCATTTCTTCATCATTAGCACAAAGGTAAACTTCAACACAATTAAAATTTGTAACTAAGTATTGTAATCTAAATGAAGCTAAATAAGTGCAACTTTAAATATCAGAAACAGACTTTGGGAGCTATCACATGAACCTTTCTAATCACACAGGTCTTAGATGTATGGACAATAGTGATTTGGAAAAATAATCTCATTTTTGAAGCTGTATATGATGCAAAACAATCTTAAGATTGCTCATGTCAAAAGCCTGAGTCCACCCGTATAGACTGCATATTTTATACTTGCTAGGTACATATATGATATTATCTTGTGATATGCTAAAACACAAGGCAGTCCCCAGGAGAGCAGCTTTCTGAATCTAGTTTTGACATTGGGGAACTGTGGAGAAGGTGGGAGCCACAAAACAGAAACAGCTCCTGTGACAGATACTCTCAGTTCAACGAGGTAAATGCAAAACTATAAGAGAAATCACATCGCAGCACAAAAGCTAGGCAGCCCTTGAGGATAGATGATGCCAGAAAAAATATGAGCTTACTGGAGCTGCCAGAGTATATTAATACTATAAATATAGATGATTTCCTGAGGAAAAAGGTCCTTGAAAATGTAGCAAATGTATGATGCTGAATACCAAGTTCAACAGCTAAGACACGGAGTGTCAACAGAATGCCAACAACTGCCCTTCCTTTCATGGCATCCTGAATGATGTCTGCATGACTCACATGTACCTGGGATGCCACAGGGTACCAAGCTGAAATCCTTAATTCTTTTCATATTGTCTTCTATCTTTAGATTCTCTGCCTTCATTAAACATATAGCTGGCTACCAAATAGCTCAAGGGCTCCATGATCAAGTGCATTTGAGCATTTCCGAAATATTTATCTCTTCTGTTAACTTGGGATTTTCCTAACTAATATTGTAAAAATTCTGAGTTGCTATGAATAACTTTTAACCATTAACTTAAAATAAGGTATTTATACAATTGATAAAGGCTGCCTGGACTTAGCTATCTAGTTTCCTAAACTCAAATATTGGCTTAATCATTAATATTGGTGTTAATGGGTATGAATATTTGTGACTTATAAAAGAAATGTAAGCTGAGTATTTAATTAAACTAGAAAGTATAATAGCCACCATGATTGATTGTTCTGAGCCTAGTGATCACAGATATCTGAGCATGGTGACTAACTTGCCAGAGCCACTCGGCCTACATGAGTGTAGAGAGTTTAGCACAGAAAGTATATCCAATAGCAGACATAATTTCCCTCTGATTCTTATTTTCTTTAATTCAACAAACAAGGAAACTGAATTTCTAAAGAATATTAAAAGTTTTTAACATTTATTTGTTTATTTATGCTCTGCCTCTGTCTGTCTAACTGTCTCTCTCTCTCTCTCTCTCTCTCTCTCTCTCTCTCTCTCTCTCTCTCTCTCTCTCTCTCTCGTGTGTGTGTGTGTGTGTGTGTGTGTGGTTATGGGGCACATTCATTTCAGGAGTTTCTTCTCACCTTCCTTCATGCAGGTCCTGGGGATTGAGCTGAGGTCATCAACTTTAGTGGCAAAGTGCCTTTATGGTCCTTCCTAAATACCCTACTGACCAAAGGAATGGAATGTCAATATTGACTAAGGAATTCGTGTACACTTCTAAATCATACTGAGGAGGAATGTATGGCAGAAAAGTTCTTTCTTTTGTAAATGGGAGACCTAATTGTTAAATAGGCAATTAATAAATTCTGTCACAGTTAGAATTTCATATACGCTGGTTTGTCTGGGCAATTCTAGTTTGTTCATACTTGATGCTCCAAGAAACAGTAGTGTTTATTCCAACTGAAAAAGTTTGTCCATTGAAAATTAATTACATGACTAGTAAAACCAAAATAGTGAAAGTCAGTAATAAGGAGAGTATAAAATAATGTGATTTAGTAGTTAACTAGTCAATAGTATTGTGAAGAGCATACAGAGATGGATTCAGTGAGACAGCTCTGTCTATCAGGGGTAGACAAGCCAGCATGAGAATCTAACTTCAGTTCCTAGAACCCATGTGGGAAAAAAAAGCAGGCTTGAGGCACAGTGGCACATGTTTTAAGTCATGGTGCTGGGAAAGTGAAGAAAGGTGGGTTCCTTGGGCTTGTCACCCAGCCAGTCTAGCCTATCCAACAAGTTCAAGGCTAGTAAGAGAATATGTACCCCTACTACCAAATAAAAATGTGGACAGCAACTCAGGAATGACACTTACTGTCATTCCTGTTGTTTCTATATGCATGCACTCACATGTATGTACATGCATACACATGCTCACAAACTCTCTCACAGAGAGAGAGAAGTATAGGCTAGTGAGAATATGATTAGAAGTGATTTGAAGATTGAAGCACTGACATGATTAGAAGGAGGGAAAAAAAGACAATATTCTTACAGAAGCAGAAATTCAAAATTGAGCACCTGTTGGAATGAGATATGAAAATAATATTGAATAAAAGTGAAAGGAGGCTTAAATATTTAAAATTTCATGACTGAAGGTATTATTCTGTAATGCAAACTGGAAAGATAGAAAGTTCAGTGAATAGAATTATGAGATCAGGCTTGACATATTAAGCTTATTTCTTCTCTGAAAGTTGGGTGAAAAATATCAAGCAGTTGTATTAAGGCTTCTATCAGTGGCCTCTGAGGTAATTTAGTGAGCTATATAATTTTATTGGTAGATTCTCATGGATCTCCAAAGCTAACAGAAGTAAACACCTTTCTTTACTATCTACTCAAGAAATAATCACACTATCAAAATGTTCTAAGAGTTGTACAATCAGAAATGATCGAAATTGCTCAAGTCTCAACTTAGAATTAATATGAGAAATCACATTGAACAAAAAAAAAATACATTGTTGATTATGTGGTCACCTTTCTGCCCATCTTCACCCTGGGAACATCTGAGTTAGATTCCATCTGCTCCAACTACAATCCCCTGCCTGCCAAGCCCAGGTGCACCAAGACATGCCCTGCATCCTAAGTAACATTATCCAGTCCAAGGCTGACCAGATGAGGTCTACTGAACCATAACTATCCAGGATAGGCACACCTTCCCAGAGATGTGCTATGCAGGAACATCCACGGAATGGATACCTGATGTCTAAAGGCCAGCATAAGAACTCAATCAACAAGAGCCAGGGCAATATGACACTTACATAGCACAGCTATCCTAATACATAAATCACTGTATAACCTAACACAACCAAAGCACAAAAAAAAATGACCTTAAATCCAACCTTATAAAGATGTTAGAGGACATTAAAAAGGAAATTAATAAATCCCTTCAAGAAGTACAGGAAAATGCAATCAAATGGATGTAGGAAATGAATGAAACTGTTCAAGATCTTAAAATGTAAATAAAAGCAATAAAGAAAGCAAAACTGAAGGAGTCCTAGAGTTGGAAAACCTAGTGAAGAGAACAGGAACAATAGACTCAAGAATTACCAGCACAATACAAAAAATGGAAGAGAGAATATCAGGAGTAGAAGATGCAATAAAGCCAGGCAGTGGTGGTGCACCCCTGTAATCCCAGCACTTGGGAGGCAGAGGCAGGCAGATTTCTGAGTTTGAGGCCAGCCTGGTCTACAGAGTGAGTTCCAGGACAGCCAGGACTATACAAAAACTCTGTCTCGAGAAAAAGAAAAGAAAGAGAGAAAGAAAGGAAGGAAGGAAGGAAGGAAGGAAGGAAGGAAGGAAGGAAGAAGATACAATAAAAGAAATTGACACATCAGTCAAAGAAAATGTTAGCTCTGAAAAATTCCTGACACAAAACATCAAGGAAATCTAGAATGCCATGAAAAGAAAGAACCTACGAATAATAGGAATAGAAGAGGGTAAAAAGTCCCAACTCCAAAGACCAGCAAATATTTTCAACAAAATCATAGAAGAAAAATTCCCTAACCTAAAGAAACAGATGCCGATAAACATACAAGAACCTTACAGAACACCAATTAGATTGGACCAGAAAAGAGAATCCTACCACCATATAACAGCCGAAACACTAAAGCTACAGAACAAAGAAAGAATATTAAAAGCTGCATGATTTAAAAAAAAAAGCCAAGTAATATATAAAGGCAGAGCTACCAAAAATTACAACTGACTCGTGAAAAGAGACTCTAAAACCTAGAAGGGCTTGGACAGATGTCTTGCAGCCTGTAGAGAGCACAGAGCCAACCTAGACTACTATCCCCAGCAAAACTTTCAATCACTATACATGGAGGAAAAAAAGATATTCCAAGACAAAACCAAATATAAAAAAAATCTATGCACAAATCCAGCCCTACAGAAAATTCTGAAAGGAAAACTTCAACAAAATAAGGGTAACTGCACCCGCCCCACAAAAAAAACCAAGAGAAATAAATAACTTTACAGCAGCAAGAGAAAAAGAAGAGAAACACGCACAAAACCACTATCACCAACATGAGAATAATAAGAATTAGCAATCATTGATTGGTCATTAATATCTCTCAACATCAATGCAAACAATTATCAAATAGAAAAACACAGGCTAACACAGTGGATATCTAAATAGGATCCATCATTCTGCTGCACCTAAGAAACACATCTCAGAAACAAAGATAGACACTACCTCAGAGAAAAAGTTTCCTAAGCAAATAAACCCTAGAAGCAAGCTGAAGTAGCCATTCTAATATGCAATAAAATAGACTTTCAACTAAAAGTAATCAAGAGAGGTATGGAAAGATACTTCAGCCTCATCAAATGAAAAATCCACCAGGAGGATGACTCAATTCTGAGCATGTATGCCCCAAATGTAAGGGCACTAAAATTTGTAAAATAAACACTATTAAAACTTAAATCACACATCAAACCCCATATGTTAATAGTGGTAGACCTCAACACCCCAATCTCATCAATGGATATTGAAACAGAAACTAAACAGTGAAATAATGAAACTTACAGTGGTTAAAAATCAAATGAACCATACAGTTTTTATCACATTTGCTCTGTAGTACAGCTTGAAGTCAGGCATGGTGATTCCACCAGAGGTTCTTTTATTGTTGAGAATAGTTTTTGCTATCCTAGTTTTTTTGTTATTCCAGATGAATTTACAAATTGCCCTTTCTAACTCTGTGAAGAATTGAGTTGGGATTTTGATGGGGATTGCATTGAATCTGTAGATTGCTTTCAGCAGGATACCCATTTTTACTATATTAATCCTGACAATCCATGAGCATGGGAGATCTTTCTATCTTCTGAAATCTTCTTTGATTTCTTTCTTCAGAGACTTGACATTCTTATCATACAGATCTTTCACTTCCTTAGTTAGACACACCAAGGTATTTTATATTATTTGTGACTATTTTGAAGGGTGTTGTTTCCCTAATTTCTTTCTCAGCCTGTTTATCCTTTGTGTAGAGAAAGGCCACTGATTTATTTGAGTTAATTTTATACCCAGCTACTGTACTGAAGCTGTTTATCAGGTTAAAGAGTTATCTGGTAGAATTTTTAGGGTCACTTATATATACTATCATATCATCTGCAAAAAGTGGTATTTTGACTTCTTCCTTTCCAATTTGTATCCCCTTGATCTCCTTTTGTTGTCTAATTGCTCTGGCTAGGACTTCAAGTACTATATTGAATAGGTAGGGAGAAAGTGGGCAGCCTTGTTTAGTCCCTGATTTTAGTGGGATTGCTTCCAGCTTCTCTCCATTTAGTTTGATGTTGGCTACTGGTTTGCTGTATATTGTTTTTATTATGTTTAGGTATGGGCCATGAATTCCTGATCTTTCCAAGCCTTTATCATGAATGGGTGTTAGATTTTGTCAAATGCTTTCTCAGCATCTAAACAGATGATCATATGTTTTTTGTCTTTGAGTTTGTTTATATAGTGGATTACGTTGATGGATTCTGTATATTAAAGCATCCCTGCATCCCTGGGATGAAGCCTACTTGATCATGATGGATGATCGTTTTGATGTGTTTTTGGATTTGGTTTGCGAGAATTTTATTGAGTATTTTTGCATCGATATTCATAAAGGGAAATTGGTCTGAAGTTCTCTTTCTTCGTTGGGTCTTTGTGTGGTTTTGGTATCAGAGTAATTGTGGCTTCATAGAATAAATTGGGTGGAGTACCTTCTGTTTCTATTTTGTGAAATAGTTTGAGGAGAATTAGAATTAGGTCTTCTTTGAAGGTCTGATAGAACTCTGCACTAAACCCATCTGATCCTGGTCTTTTGTTGTTTTGGAGACTGTTAATGACTGCTTCTATTTCTATAGGGGTTATGGGGCTATTTAGATCATTAATATGATCCTGATTTAACCTTGGTACCTGGTATAGCGACGGACAGGTAGATCAGTGGAATAGAATCGAAGACCCAGAAATGAACCCATACACCTATGGTCAATTGACAAGGGAGCTAAAATCATCCAATAGAAAAAAGACAGCCTTTTCAACAAATGGTGCTGGCTCAACTGGTGGTTATCATGGAGAAAATGTGAATTGATCCATTTTTATCTCTTTGTACAAAGGTCAAGTCTAAATGGATCAAGGAACTCCACATAAAACCAGAGACTCTGAAACTTATAGAGGAGATAGTGAGGGAAAGCTTCAAAGATATGGGCACAGGGGGAAAATTCCTGAACAGAACAGCAATGGCTTGTGCTGCAAGATCAAAAATCTACAAATGGGACCTTATAAAATTGCAAAGCTTCTGTAAGGCAAAAGACACTGTCAATGAGACAAAAAGGCTGCGAACAGATTGGGAAAGGATCTTTACCAATCCTAAATTGACCCGTCCAGCAGGTCCAGTTATTCGAGGGTCTCGAGGGGACCTTCTCCTAAGAACCAAATGGGGGGAGAGAAAGACGGACACCAAGTTCGAGGAACAACACAGAACCAGTCTGATTAGCATCAAGGTGTCACTGTATTCAGCAAGGCTCAAGGCTTAAATGCACAAGCAAAACGGGAAGTACTTCTCAGCAGGAGGAATGGGGCAGTGGAAAAAGAGGAAGTACTTCTCAGCAGGAGTGATGGGGCAGCAGAAATTTTTCTTTTGGCGACTACACAGGGAAGCAGGAACTTGGTGGTATCAGGGTACATCTGGTGGTCAGGACATCCAGTGCTGACTTAGGGATGGAACAATCTGTGGTTGTTCTTGGAGCAGTGCGTAGGGGGCCCGCTTTTGACCCCCTTTTCTTCTCGGGGGGAGAGGCCCAATTCAGAGATCAGGACAATTGTGTTGTCTTAATAGCTCCCAACACTAAATCTGATAGAGGACTAATATTCAAGATATACAAAGAACTCAAGAAGCTGGACTCCAGAAAATCAAATAACTCTATTACCAAATGGGGTACAGAGCTAAACAAAGAATTCTCAACTGAGGAGTATCAAATGGCTGAGAATCACCTGAAAAAATGTTCAACATCCTTAATCATCAGGGAAATGTAAATCAAAACAACCCTGAGATTCCACCTCACACCAATCAGAATGGCTAAGATAAAAAATTCAGGTGACAGCAGATGCTGGCAAGGATGTGGAGAAAGAGGAACACTCCTCCATTGCTGGTGGGATTGCAAACTGGTACAACCACTCTAGAAATCAGTTCCGTAGTTGCTCACTAAATTGGACATATTACTACCGGAAGATCCAGCAACACCTCTCCTGGGCATATACCCAGAAGATGGTCCAACTTGTAATATGGACACATGCTCTACTATGTTCATATCAGCCTTATTTATAATAGTCAGAGGCTGGAAAGAACCCAGAAGTCCCTCAACAGAAGAATGGATACAGAAAATGTGGTACATTTACACAATGGAATACTACTCAGGTATTAAAAACAATGAATTTATGAAATCCTTAGGCAAATGGATGGATCTGGAGGATATCATCCTGAGTGCATGTATTAGTCAGGGTTCTCTAGAGTCACAGAACTTATGGATAGTCTCTATATAGTAAAGGAATTTATTGATGACTTACAGTCGGCAGCCCAATTCCCAACAATTGTTCAGTCGCAGCTGTGAATGGAAGTCCAAGGATCTAGCAGTTACTCAGTCTCACGCAGCAAGTAGGCGAAGGAGCAAGAGCTCGAGCTAGACTCCCTTCTTCCAGTGTCCTTATATTGTCTCCAGCAGAAGGTGGAGCCCAGATTAAAGGTGTGTTCCACCACACCTTTAATCCCAGATGAAAGGCGTAGCCCAGATTAAAGGTGTGTTCCTTAAACTCGGAGATTCAATCTTCTGGAATCCATAGCCACTATGGCTCAAGATCTCCATACCAAGATCCAGATAAGGATCTCCAAGTCTCCAGATAAGGGTCACTGGTGAGCCTTCCAATTCTGGATTGTAGTTCATTCCAAATATAGTCAAGTTGACAACCAGGAATAACCACTACAATCCACCCCTTGTCAACTTGACACAAATAATATCTCATGTTCACATGAAACAATAACAAGGTTGTGAATACGCCTAATATGATATAACTATCCCTCGTACAATCGCAAACGCATTTGTCAATTTACAAGGGGGCATTCATATTACTTTATAATCCTCGTTTCTGCAACTGGTTACGTGGCCTTAATTGGTATTTATAACTACCTTCCTCTACTACCCATTCTGTATTTCCTTCACCTTCAGCCAGCACCTCAGCAGGTCTTGGCTCTTTTCCTGGAGGATTGACCCATACCTTCATTCCTGATGGGTCTGCGTCCTTCGTCATCCTGCTTGGATTAGGCTGTTGTAGTTTCCCATTGACTTTAATCACAGGACATGGTAGTACTAAGAGACGCCCTAAGGGATCTCCTACACTCCAGACATAATCTTGCTTACCACCATTGTGAAGAGGTAATCCAATTTCCCCATGGTAATCTGGATCTATCACCCCTCCTAACACTGTTATTCCTTTTTTAGCCTGTTGGTTTAAGGGCATTAGAAGCCCAAAATGACCAGGGGGAAGTCTGAGCTTCCAATTCAATGGAATGTTTGTTGTAGCTCCTGGTAGGAGCACTCCCCTCTCTGGAGCCAAAACTTCTAGGCCAGCAGAACCTAGAGTTATGGGGACAGGAAGCAAAAATTTTCCTAGAGGGTCACTAGGAGTGATAGTAAGTGGAACTATTCCTTTTTCCACCCCTTGATTCCTGGACCCATGAATCCTGGCTATGGGTGAAACTGTACCATATATCGAGCGCTGATTCAAAGCATATACTGCCTTCTGAAGAACTCTACCCCAGCCTTCCAAGCTGTTACCACCTAATTGGCACTGTAACTGCGTCTTTAAAAGGCCGTTCCATCTTTCTATCAGACCAGCTGCTTCAGGATGATGGGGAACGTGGTAAGACCAGTGAATTCCATGATCGTGAGCCCACTGTCGTACTTCTCTGGCTGTGAAATGAGTTCCTTGGTCAGAAGCAATACTGTGTGGAATACCATGACGATAACATTCTGTCAGTCCGTGAATGGTGGTTTTAGCAGAGGCATTACGTGCAGGAAAGGCAAATC
This sequence comes from Mus musculus, assembly GCF_000001635.26. Lineage (NCBI taxonomy): Eukaryota > Metazoa > Chordata > Mammalia > Rodentia > Muridae > Mus > Mus musculus. Next base: position 52,380,884 of record NC_000070.6, read on the forward strand.
CATAACCAGAATAAGTATCTACTCCAGTAAGAACAAAACGCTGTCCTTTCCACGAAGGATGTGGTCCAATGTAGTCAACCTGCCACCAGGTTGCTGGCTGGTCACCTCGAGGAATGGTGCCATATCTGGGACTCAGTGTTGGTTTCTGCTGTTGGCATATCTGGCAATCAGCAGCAGCTGTAGCCAGGTCAGCTTTGGTGAGTAGAAGCCCGTGTTGCTGAGCCCAAGCATAACCTCCATCTCGACCACCATGGCCACTTTGTTCATGTGCCCATTGAGCAATGACAGGGATGGCTGGGGAGAGAGGCTGACTGTCCACAGAACGGGTCATCTTATCCACTTGATTATTGAACTCCTCCTCGGCTGAAGTCACCTTTTGGTGAGCATTTACATGGGACACAAATATCTTCACATCCTTTGCCCATTTGGAGAGATCTATCCACATACTTCTTCCCCAGATGTCTTTCTCACCAATTTTCCAATTGTGATCTTTCCAAGTCCCTGACCATCCAGCCGATCCATTGGCTACAGCCCATGAGTCAGTGAATAATCGTACATCTGGCCATTTCTTCTTGCAAACAAACTGTAATACCATGTGTACTGCCCGAAGTTCTGCCCACTGTGAAGATTTCCCTTCACCTCTGTCTTTCAAGGTTGTCGCAGAAAGGGGTTGTAATGCTGCAGCTGTCCACTTCTGGGTGGTGCCTGCATAACGTGCAGAGCCATCAGTAAACCAGGCTCTAGTCTTCTCCACTTCGGTCAGTCGATCATAGGGAACACCCCATGAGGCTATAGGCGCATGCTTGGCAGCAGATGGCATTGTAACAGGAGTAGAAACCATAGGAATTTGAGCAACTTCTTCATGTAACTTGCTTGTGCCTTCAGGACCTGCTCTGGCCCGATCACGTATATACCACTTCCATTTGATAATAGACTGCTGCTGTGCGCGTCCCACTTTATGACTTGCAGGGTCTGATAGTACCCAGCTCATGATAGGTAGTTCAGGTCGCATAGTAACTTGGTGTCCTATTGTCAAACGTTCAGTTTCCACTAAGGCCCAATAGCAGGCCAAGAGCTGTTTTTCAAAGGGAGAATAGTTGTCTGCAGATGATGGTAGAGCTTTGCTCCAAAATCCCAAAGGTCTTTTCTGTGATTCACCTACAGGGGCCTGCCAGAGGCTCCAAACAGCATCTCTATCAGCCACAGACACCTCAAGTACCATTGGGTCTGCTGGGTCATATGGTCCAAGTGGTAGAGCAGCCTGCACAGCAGCCTGGACCTGTTGAAGGGCCTTCTCCTGTTCCAGGCCCCACACAAAGCTAGCAGCTTTCCGAGTCACTTGGTAAATAGGCCTAAGTAACACACCCAAGTGAGGGATGTGTTGTCTCCAGAATCCAAATAGGCCCACTAAAGGTTGTGCTTCTTTCTTGGTTGTAGGAGGGGCCAGGTGCAATAACTTATCTTTCACCTTAGAAGGAATATCTCTGCATGCCCCACACCACTGGACTCCTAAGAATTTCACTGAGGTAGATGGTCCTTGAATTTTGGTTGGATTTATTTCCCATCCTCTGGTACGCATATGTGTTACCAATGAGTCCAAAGTGGTTGCTACTTCCTGCTCACTTGGTCCAATCAGCATAATGTCATCAATATAGTGCACCAATGTGATATTTTGTGGAAGATCCAAATGATCAAGATCCCTTCTAACTAAATTATGACACAGGGCAGGAGAGTTAATATATCCTTGAGGCAAAACTGTGAAGGTATACTGTTGGCCTTGCCAACTGAAAGCAAATTGCTTCTGGTGGTCCTTATGGACAGGTACTAAGAAGAAGGCATTTGCCAGATCAATAGCCGCATACCAGGTGCCAGGAGATGTGTTAATTTGCTCAAGTAACGAAACTACATCTGGTACAGCAGCTGCAATTGGAGTTACTACCTGATTTAGTTTTCAATAATCAACTGTCATTCTCCATGATCCATCTGTTTTCTGCACTGGCCAGATAGGAGAGTTAAACGGAGATGTGGTGGGAACCACCACCCCTGCATCTTTCAAGTCCTTGATAGTGGCAGTAATTTCTGCAATTCCTCCAGGAATATGATACTGTTTTTGATTCACTATTTTCTTTGGCAGAGGCAACTCTAAAGGCTTCCATTTGGCCTTTCCAACCATAATAGTCCTCACTTTACAGTTCAGGGAACCAATATGAGAATTCTGCCAATTTCTGAGTATATCTATCCCAATTATACATTCTGGAACTGGGGAAATCACCACAGGATGTGTCCGGGGACCTACTGGACCTACTGTGAGTCGGACATCAGTCAAAACTCCATTAATCACCTGCCCTCCATAAGCCCCTACTTTAACTGGAGAGCCACAATGTTTCTTGGGATCCCCTGGGATCAGTGTCAACTCAGAACCAGTATCCAGCAGACCCCGAAAAGTCTGATTATTTCCTTTTCCCCAGTGTACAGTTACCCTTGTAAAAGGCCGTAGGTCCCTCTGGGGAAGAACTGGAGAAAGGGTAACAGCAAAACCTTTGGGTGTCTTATCAAGATCCTTCCTCAGCGGAACCTGGCCACCCCTTCATTCAAGGGGTTCTGGATCTGCAAACTGTCTCAAGTCTGGAAATTGATTCACTGGCCGAGATTGCTGTTTACCACGATCTAATGTAGCCTTTCTTTCATTTGGCTGTTTACCACGATCTAATGTAGCCTTTCTTTCATTTGTTTGAGAATTTTTCTGCTTATACAGATCAAACAAATATGCAGTAGGCTTCCTATGTATTTCATTCCTGGAAACACCATGATTGGTTAGCCAGTACCAAAGGTCCAACTGAGTCATGCCATTATAAATTTCACCTCTCCTGTGCTGACCATTACTGGGTATGTTATTATAAACATTCTTTTGTCTATGCTGTCCATTATAATAACTAGAATCACCTTGTCTCCGGCGATTCAATGCTGCCACCTGGCCCTTGTTACCTTGGAATCCAACTAAACCCAGTGAATTTAATTCATCTAATTGAGCAGAAGCATCTCCAATGCTAAGATCTGGCACAAGGAAAAGGGAAAGAACAAAACCCTTCAAATGTGCTGGTGCCCCTCTCACCAATTTGTGTCTTATAGAGCTGGTGAAAGGCATATCTTCTGGACCTTCCCATTGTGGACAATTATGCTTTACACAATATATCCACTCTAGCATTGCAATTTCCCTAAGTCTTAAAATCCCTTCATCAACACTAAGCCACGGAATATCAGGCATCTCCAAGTCATTTCCAGTAGGCCATCTTTTGATAAACACCTCAGCCAACCATTCAAACAAACTTTTGACAACTTTTTTAACTATGCGAGCTTCCATATTAAACCTAGAATCTCTACTCAGAGGACCCATGTCAATAAACTCAGCCTGCTCTAGTCTTATGTTCCTTCCACCCTTATCCCACACCCTTAAAATCCATTCCCACACATATTCACCAGGTTTCTGCTTGAATGAATTAGCAAACTCATTAAGCTCCTTAGTAGTGTAGCGAATTTCCTCATGGACTACACTTTCTACCTCCCCTCTAGGAGCCTGTTTTGCTTTGAGTCTGGTTACAGGTCTAGAAGAAACTATTGGTGAGCCTTGAGAAACATCAGTAGTGAAAGTCATTGCTGGTTTATCAGGCTCTGCAAAATTAATTTCCTCATGTGGCAAAGGCATTATTTCAAGGGGTGGGGCTGAGGGTACTACTTCCTCAGGTGGGGCAAACCCTTGAGAATCTGAAAATTCAAAATTCTTAGCTTCAACATGGTCTTCCCACACATCCCTGTCCCATGTTGTAGGATCCCATTCTTTGCCAATTAGAGCCCTTACTTTAACTGTCGACACACTCTGAAGCTGAGACTTGAATTTTCGCTGTAGTTCAGCCAACCTTACAATGAGAGTTTCTGTTTGATTTTCTGCAACTTGAGCTCTATTGCTACAAGAGAGAAGATTCTCCTCAAGGACACACTTAGCAACTTTTAGATCGTTTACTTGTGTCTGGAGCCTTTCGATTTTATCACACAACTCCTTCCTTTCATTCATCATTCTTTCCACAGATACTAAGAGCAGCCAGCCAGTAAAATCATTTTCCGATTTTTTCCCCATCTTGTAGAAAGCTTTGTGCACTGAATCACCTAATTCATTAAGAAAATCAAGGGCATTAGCTTCTTTAAGTTCGGAATATAGTTTCAACCATGGGTCTTCAAAATTCTCTGAGCTCCCAGGAGGGAGAGAATCTGGAGAGGTTTCAATAGTTGAAAGTGCTGGTGGATCAACAAGCCAATTCCAGTATTTTAAAAGATTCATCCTTGTACTTCTGTTACTCTAGAACCACTCCTGGTACCAACTTCTGTATTAGTCAGGGTTCTCTAGAGTCACAGAACTTATGGATAGTCTCTATATAGTAAAGGAATTTATTGATGACTTACAGTCGGCAGCCCAATTCCCAACAATTGTTCAGTCGCAGCTGTGAATGGAAGTCCAAGGATCTAGCAGTTACTCAGTCTCACGCAGCAAGTAGGCGAAGGAGCAAGAGCTCGAGCTAGACTCCCTTCTTCCAGTGTCCTTATATTGTCTCCAGCAGAAGGTGGAGCCCAGATTAAAGGTGTGTTCCACCACACCTTTAATCCCAGATGAAAGGCGTAGCCCAGATTAAAGGTGTGTTCCTTAAACTCGGAGATTCAATCTTCTGGAATCCATAGCCACTATGGCTCAAGATCTCCATACCAAGATCCAGATAAGGATCTCCAAGTCTCCAGATAAGGGTCACTGGTGAGCCTTCCAATTCTGGATTGTAGTTCATTCCAAATATAGTCAAGTTGACAACCAGGAATAACCACTACAGTGCAGTAACCCAATCACAAAAGAATACACATGATATGCACTCACTGTTAAGTGGATATTAGCCCAGAAATTTAGAATACCCAAGATACAATTTGCAAAACACATGAAACTCATGAAGAAGGAAGGACAAAGTGTGGATACTTCATTCCTTCTTAGAATGGGGAACAAAATACCCAAAGCAGGAGTTACAGAGACAAAGTTCAGAACAGAGTCTTAAGGAACGACCATCCAGAGACTGCTCCACTTGGGGATCCATCCCATAAACCCAGCCACTAGGCAGTTGCCAACAAGAGATTGCTGACAGAAGCCTGATATAGCTGTCTCCTGTGAGGCTCTGCCAGTGCCTGGCAAATACAGAAGTGAATGCTCACAGTCATCCATTGGACAGAGCACAAGGTTCCCAATGAAGGAGCCAGAGAGCCAGGGAGCTGAAGGGGACTGAAGCCCCATAGGAGGAACATCAATATGAACTAACCAGTACCACCAGAGCGTTTTGGAACTATACCACCAATCAAAGAAAACACATGATGGAATTTGTGGCTCTAGCTATATATGTAGCAGAGGATGGCCTAGTCCGTCATCAATGGGAGGAGAGGCCCTTGGTCCTGTGAAGGTTCTATGACCCAGTATAGGGGATTACCAGGGCCAGGAATGGGAATGGGTGGGTTGGGGAACGGCGGGAGGTGGAGGTGGCGAGGGGGGTAGGGAATTTTTGGAGGGAAAACTAGGAAAGGGGATAACATTTAAAATGTAAATAAAGAAAATATCTAATAAAAAGAAAAGAAAAAAAATCAAATGGACCTAATAAATATCTACAGAATATTTTACCCAAACACAAAAGAATATAATTTCTTCTAGCACTTAAAGAAACATTATCTAAAATTAACCTTATACTTGGTCACAAAGCATGCTTCAGCAGACACAAAAAGTTTGAAATAACCCCTTGCATCTTATCAGATCAATGTGGATTAAATCTGGACTTCAGCAATAACAGAAGCAACAGAAAACCTACAAAGTCATGGGCACTGAAAGACTCTCTACTCAATTATTTTTTGGTCAAAAAAAGAAATTAAAAAAAAAAGAAAGTAAAGACTTTCTAGAATTAATTAAAATGAAGGCATGACATACCCAAGTTTATGTAACACAATGAAAATAGTGCTAAGAGGAAAGTTCATAGTATTAAGTGCCTTCATGAAGAAATTGGTGAGTTCTCATACTAATAATTTGAAAGTACAACCGAAAGGTCAAGAACAAGGAGAAATAAACACACCTTAGAGGAGTAGACCACAGGAAATAATCAACTTCAGGGCTGAAATGAATGGGTTAGAAACAAAGAGAACAATGAAAAGAATCAACAAAACCAAGAGCTGGTTCTTTGAGAAAATCAACAAGGTAGACAAACCCTTAGCCAAACTAACTAAGACAGAGAGACATTATCCAAATAAACAAAATCAGAAATGGAAAGGGAGCCATAACATCAAACACTGAGGAACTGAAAGAATCATTAGATCTTGCTTCAAAAAACTGTGTTCTACAAAATTGGAAAATCTAAACAAAATAGATCATTTTCTAAATCAGTTACCAAAGTTAGATCAAGATCAGATAAACAATTTAAAAATTAGTCCTATAATCTCTAAGAAAATAGAAGCAGTCATTAAAATTCTCCCAACCAAAACAAGCCCAGGGCCAGATGGTTGTATTACAGAATTCTACCAGACTTTCAAAGAACTAATACCAATACTCTTCAAACTATTCCACAAAATAGAAACAGAAGGAACATTGCCAAACTCATTCTATGTCACCCAGATACATAAACCAATCCAAGATTCAACAGAGAAAGGATTTCAGACTAATTTCTCTTGTGAACATTGATGAAAAATACTCAATAAAACTCACAAACTGAATCCAAGAACACATAAAAACATCATCCACCATGGTTGAGTAGGCTTCATTCCAGGGATGGTTCAATATACCAAAATCCATCAAAGTAATCCATCATATAAACAAATTTAAAGAGAAAAGTATGAGCATCTCATTAGATACTGAAAAAGCCTTTGACAAAATCCAACACCCTTTCATGTTACAGTCTTGCAGAGATAAGAGATACAAGGTGCCCATCAAAACACAATAAAAGCTATTTATAGATATCCAATAACCGACATCAAATTAAATGGATTAAATTAAACTTAAAGCAATCCCACTGAAATTAGGGACAAGAGAAGACATAGTACTTGAATTTCTAGTTAGAAAAATGAGACAACTAAAAGAAATCAGGAAAACAGCAATTGGAAATGAAGAAGTCAAAGTATTGCTATTTGCAGATGACATGATATGATACATAAGTGACCCCAAAAATTCTACCAGTTAATATCCAGCAAAATGTCTGAATACAAAATTAACTAAAAAAATCAGTAGTCCTTCTTTATACAAACAATGAATGGGCTGACGAAGAAATGAAGGAAAGGACATCCTTTACAATAGCCACAAATAATATAAAAATATCTTAGTGTAACTCTAGCCAAGCAAGTGAAAGAGCTGTATGACAAGAACTTCAAGTCTCTGAAGAAGGAAATTGAGGAAGACATCAGAAGATGGAAAGATCTCCCATGCTCATGAGTCAGTAGGGTTAACATAGTGAAAATGGCCATTTTACCAAAATCAATCTATAAATTCAATACAATCCCATCAAAATTCGAACATAATTCTTTACAGATATTGAAAGAACAATTTTCATCTTCCTAGGGAAAAACAAAAAACCCAGGGTAGCTAAAATAAAATCCTGTATAATAAAAGGACTTCTGGAGGTATCACCATCTCTGATTTCAAGCTGTACTACAGAGCACATGGTATTTGCGTAAAGCCAGACAGGTTGATAAATGGAATAGAATCAAACCCACACACCTGTGGACATTAGATTTTTGACAATGAAAGCAAAGCCATACAATGGAAAAAAGAAAGCATCTTCAAAAATGGTGCTTGCCTAACAGAATGTCTGCATGTAGAAAAATGCAAACAGATCTATATTTATAAACCTGCACAAAACTGAAGTCCAAGAGCATCAAAAATCTCAACATAAAATTAGACACACTAAAACTAATAGAAGAGAAAGTGTTCCATGAACACATTGGCACAGGAGACAAATTCCTAAACAGAACACCACTAAACAGCTCACACACTAAAACCAACAATTAACAAATGAGACCTCATGGAAATGAAAAGCTTTTGCAAGGCTAAGGCCACCATCAATAGAATGAAACAGCAGCCTACAGAATGGGAAAAGATCTTCAGCAACCCGATATCTGACAGAGGACTAATATTCAAAATACATAAAGAGCTCAAGAAATTAGATACCAACAAACCAAATAATGCAATTAAAAATGAAGTACAGTGCTAAACAGACAATTCTCAACAGAGAAATTTAGAACTGCTGAGAAGAACTTTTTAAAATGTTCAGTGTCCTTAGTCATCAGGGAAATGTAAGCCAGAACAACTCTGAGATTCCACCTCACACTCATCAGAATGGTTAAGATCAAAAACTCAAGTGACAGCATATGCTGCAAGGATGTGGAGCTAGGGGAACACTTCTACATTGCTGGAGGGAGTGTAAACTTGTACAACCACCCTGGAAATCAGTTTGGTGGGAGAAGGGAGGGGGAGGAGGGAGAGGAAAAAAGAAGAGGGAAAAGGGAGAGGGAGAGATTCTGGGCAGAGATGAGGAAAGGACTCATGAAAGAACATTATTGTAGGAGGCAGAATAATATAAGTGTTCAGTGTCAGAATAGTATGTTTCGTTCGTGCCTTCAATTCCAGCACATGGGAATACTCTGGAACTCCAGAACCAGACTGGGACTACAGAGACATCCAGTCTCAGGGACTGAATACCTACTGAATGCTCGCACTTCCTGCTGTTTTCAAATGATCTGGCATGCAAGCAAAGATAATAATAACCCCTGTTTTATTTCATTCTATCTTTTCTATTCCTTTGGAGGATTCTGACTAAATCAGTACCTCTTTTTTTTTTTCTTCTTCTTCAGCTCTCCAGTCACAGATAAATTCAAAGATGACCTGCTTGTCCAGGCAACTCATTCCTTCACTGATCACTAATATAGAAGAAAGAGTTTAACTTGAACCTGATGTCATTAACTCAGTCTACCCCCTTCCACTTTAAATGAAACCATTGTTTAAATAAAGGTCTCCTTTAATGAAAGGAGAAAAGTGAGTGCACGGTTGCTAGGCAGCTAACATCTGTATCTACAAATCATGAGGTGGCAAATGGTAGCTGTTATCCAGGTATTACTTTTTTGTTCTTTAAGTAGAGAAAGAAACTCTTAAATGTAAGAGTAAACTGTGAAATGCATCACTTTTTTAAGGAATGTTTTCTCAACATTAACTCTAAAAAATATGCTAAAATATATGCACTGAAATTCTAATAATCATATCTGTACAGAAGTATAGCACAGTGGATTGAGATAGTAATACATATTTTATTTCAATAAATATAATTACTACATCTGCATATGACAAGTTGTGTACTTTGTTTTAAAAGCATGACCAAACTCATCCTAATTTATGATCTGTTACCATCTGCCATGTTAGTGCAACACAGAAATTATGAAACTGTAGTTGATGGTACTGTGTAGAAGATAGATGAAAACAAACAAAACAGGGAGAAGAACTTGCCAGGGTTTGTAAAAATCTCAGCTTCTGGCAGAAAAGATGGATCAGTGCACAGGGGTGCCTGCTGCCAAGTCAGAAAGCCTAAGTGTGATCCTGAGAAGGTACAGTGGAAAGAGAAAAACAACTCTTACCTAGTCCTATGACTTCCACACATCGACAATGATGTGTGTGTGTGTGTGTGTGTGTGTGTGTGTGTGTGTGTGTGTGTGTGTGTGTGTGTGTGTCCTACATTTTGAATACATCTGTTTAAGTGCAATAGTATCTCTGCTTGGCCCTCTGCTGTAACCCTGTTGTGTCTGGCCAGTAGATCACAACTTGGTTTCCTACATAACCCAATTTATGTTTCTCATCAATATGCTATCTCATTAATTATTTTACTTTCATGTGAAGCTTTGGACATATTCCATGTCTTTGCATGTAGATTGTAAATAACAATTGTTAACTATTACACCAAAAGGTTTACATTTCTCATAGCAAGTTAATAGTGCAGTCCACTAGATGCTCATTATTCGAAATCATTTCTCTTTAGGCACATTCCTCTTGGGTCTGTCTATTCTAGAATTTATGCTGATAATGGGCTTTTGAATACTGATTTGCTATGATGCTGGGTCATATTCAAAAGCTTTTTATCAAAATAGCTGGAAATGTAATTTTAAATTCACCTCACTAATACAGCTGCCTTAATCTCTATGGATAAATAGTGACAAATGAGGCTTAGTTTTTGACCAGTTTA